>NW_019175423.1:187700-362865 GCF_002260705.1 Seriola dumerili
GGGGGGGGGGGGCTGGAGCTCAGGACATGTTCCCATGTATTCAGTCAGCCTCCCACAGCACTGAGCTCTTGAGGTGTGAACCTGGGAACACTGAAGCATTCTGGGGGTTTATGAGTCCCACCATTTGCGTTCCAGCAGCTCTCTGCTGCTAACAGCAGGCTAGCCCAGCTAACAGACTGCAGGGCTTGAAAACTAGCACCTTCAGGACCCCCCCCCCCCCCCCCCCCCCCCGCAACNCCATACACACAAAAACACACAAACACACACACACACACACACACACACACACACACACACACACACACACACACACACACACACACACACACAAATGTTGTCACTTTGGTAAATGTCTGTAAGTATGTATTTATCTGAAATCCAGATTATTTATTCTGCCTATTTAAAGAAAAATATATCAGATGCTAACCCGGCCCTTAAGAACAGAGTAAAGCTGAGTGATGTTATTGAAGATGTTTTACAGCAGTAGGTATGTATCACTAAATCAGAAAAGTTGGATGTAGTTCATGTGAATGAAGCTGCGCTGTGGGACAGCCAATTATGTTCTGCCTTCTGCCTTTTCAGGTGAGAAGGGGCGGGACTAAGGCAAACCGTGATTGACAGGTAAAGTATGTAGTAGGAAAGTATGTTTGTTATGAATTGTGATGTTGATGTGTATTTGTTATAGTGGTTTGTTTCGCTGCGGTTGCGCATGTCTGTGCAGGTGTGACTCCTGACGCCTCGCGGAGCTGGATCTCTCCGCTCACACCTCAGCAGACTTTCCCACGGTCTCTGTCTGTCTGTCTGTCTGTCTGTCTGTCTGTCTGCCTGTCTCTCTCTCTCTCTCTCTCTCTCTCTCTCTCTTTTTCTCAGTCTCTCTCTCTCTCTCGCTCTCTCTGTCAAACCTCTCACCCTCCTCCCGGCACGCGACACACGCCGCGTGTTCTGTCACCTCAACAAAAGCTCGTGCCGCCTCTTTTCGGACCATTTGGGCAAGTGTTGGAGAACATAATGTGCCATAGATAGATAGAAAGACGGACGGACAGATAGATAGATAGATAGATAGATAGATAGATAGATAGATAGATAGATAGATAGATAGATAGATAGATAGATAGATAGATAGATAGAACAAAAAATACACAGTGCAAATAAAAATATGGAATAATTAATGAAAAGCTACAAGGTGCATAGCCATAGGCAGGTTTATAAACACAGGTACAGACCCGATGCAAAATAAGCCTATAGAGAATTATAGAGATAATTGAATCATCATTAGTTTGAGTCATGAGGAGCTGATGTTTTATTTGTCCTTCACGAATCTCAAAACTAGACCAAACCAGACCTCTGAGCTGTGGCACATTATAACAGGCAAACCAAATGAATCATCAATTAATTAATGAAATTATTGAGAAGATTCTATCATTTTTATCATTAATCAATGATGAAAATAACAGTGAGCTGCAGCTCTGGTTGTTCCTGGTTTACAAAGAGCAGAAATATCAAAACTTAATTTCAAAGAAGTATTTACAAAATGCTTTATCTGAGGAGTCCGCTGTTCCTCCATCACCTAACAGCATCCACCGGGTTTGGACAAACCAGAGGAGCGCGTGGCGTGCCTTTCTTTTGTGGAATCTGGCGACGTGAGAGAGAGAGGGGTATGTGTGTGTGTGTGTGTGTGTGTGTGTGTGTGTGTGTGTGTGTGTGTGTGTGTGTGTTTGAGATGGTAGTAGTGGGGGTGAGGGTCAGCGCAGATCGATAAGCAGATGGCGCCGATCGAATATGTGCATATTGTGGTCTGATGGTGATGATGCTGCTCGCTGCTGTGTGCACGCGTCTCCTCTTCTCTCCAGGGAGCGGACGCTGCTCGTGCTGAGCAGGTATTATTCACACACTGTGATGTGTGTGTGTGTGTGTGTGTGTGTGTGGTGATGGTGGTGGTGGTGGGGGGGCGTCGCATTAATGATCAGTGGTGTAAAGTAAGTAAGTACACTGTAACAAATTCCTCTAAATGTACGGGGAAATTTCAACAGTACAATCCTCTTATCTAAGTTTTTCTCGTGAAACACCATTAAAACAGCATTTTACAGTATTGCTTGGAGGAAAGAAAACAGTCATTTACAGTATTTTTCGTGATGCATTTTGGGAAAACAGACAGTGAGACACGTTTGACTGGACAATGCAGTTTGATTTTTTTCACCCATCTTCATCCTTCAAATGAATAGGTGATGAATAGGTGCCTTTTTGCCTTGCTTGTTAGCATAGGCAAAATACATCATATATCCAATCAAGTTGTATTGATTATCTAGTAGAATACCATTAAACAAGACGAGTTATTTTACTTGTAATGTAAGTCTTTAAGCTACTTTAAGCTTATCTTTGCGTTTAGGTTTATTTCGCTAAAATGAACTGTATTGAGAGTGAATGTATAGAGAATTGGACTTGAATTAAGTTTTAGTCATTTGACATCAGAGTCTGAGCTGACAAACACAAGCAAACAGTGGGTACTTTGTCAGCTAACATTAGCTACTTCGATGTATAGCTGTACAGTTGTTAAGTGGTAAAAAAAATCATTCTGTTGTGATCTGAAAACGTAATGGTAACTTTCTATCACCCGTTTCACTGGAAGTTTCACCGTATGCTAGAGAGAGGAGCTGGAATCTGATCCTGATCCTCCAAACTACAGGATGTCTCCAAAGGATGCTGCTGATTTTATTTAGATAACGTTACTTTACTGTTGGGACTGAATTGACCGGGAGCTTGTTTGCCAATATTAGCAAGCTAGCTAAACTGTCATCTTATGTTACTTTCACTATTACACTGAACAGAGCAGAAATAATGTAGCTGTTCAATACGGTTCAGCTCTATATCACAACACCTTATACTGCAGCATGTTTTATATATGTACTACAGTTTATGGTAAAAGTCTGCAAATATAGCTCCTGTGAAAAAAGTGTAAATAGTAAGCTGGTACCACTTTACAATGAGGCTCCTTTTACCAGTTCTAAATGTTAGTAACTGATAAATAAATGGTTGTAAAAATGAGATAATGAAACATGAAGGTGATGGAGGGAGAATCACAGAGATGTGAACAGTGGGACAAAGCATGGGTGAGCAGTTCACCAAGTAAAGGAAGGTTACCACCTGTGTTCTACCTGGAATGCTAAAGCCCTAAAGAAGAGAACAACCAGAAGAAAGCATCTCCATGTTAATCTCCACTGTGATAACAATCTGATCAACACCTGTGATTAGAATGAGGAAAGCTGCTGAGAGCATGTCAAGGTCAACAATACTGCCAAGGCCTTAGAGGCTGAATCTGCTCATTTGATATGACCATGTGATCTGCCATAATTTGATCAGCCAAATGAAACTTTCTGAACATTAAGACGATGAAGGTGGTTCATTGCTAGTAACTGAACAAATGTGATAAAGCAGCAGGTACAAAGGCTGATGATGGAGAAAACAAAGCTCAGTAACTGATGAGATAAGAGGCTTAACAGTACAAAGGGGCTCACTATTTTTTTTATCTAATATCTTATCTATAACAGCTTATAAATGATTTATAAAGTGTTAACAAGATAATGAATAAACTAGTTATAAACCATTCATACATCCTAAGAGGAGTCTTATTGTGAAGTGGTACACTGAAGCTGTTTCTGCTGAAGACAAAAATATCAGGGTCAGTGACCATGAAGAAAACCACCGGAGGTTTCTGTTCAGTCAGCTGATGTGGTGAAATTTCCGTTTGCCTGTATGAGCAGGTCACTTCATACAACCACCGCGGTCTCATTCAGAATCACAGGAAACCAACAGTTTATATGTTTGTCAAATTGCTCCAGTTTACTTTAATTTGGCTCTGTTCTCACGTGAACCTGTAAGCGTGAGGGCTTATATCATATTTTTCGTCAATGTGACGCTTTTGAACAAACACACAAACGGGCAAACACGCACACAATTGTCACCGTGTTTGTATCCAGACGTGTGTGGGCGTGTATGTGTGTGTGTCGGGGGCAGATGAAGCGTGCCTCGTGCCGTGGGTGTGGTTTGGATGAGGGTCAGGGCCAGCGGAGGCACGCGCTGCCCTCATTACAATAACAATAGAGGGCGAGGTGGTCCGGGGTGGGCAAAAAAAAAAAATGCAACTGTTTGTGAGCATGCAGCCCCCGCCCCGCCCCACACGCCCCACACCCACACCATCCCACCCGACACACACACAACACCCCCCCCACCCACCACCCCCACATACAACCTACACACCACCTGTTCTCACCTCTCACCTGTCCGCCCATCTCACCTGTGTATGTCCACACTGCACACATTGAAATAATGTGTCACATGACTCAGTCTGACAGAGTGACGTCACAGCTGCATTTAGTCAAACAAGTGTGTTCTAATTATCTTTAGATGAAGTAGGTTTGTGTTTGGTAAACTGCTCTGTGACAGTCACAGTTTGTCCAGTCCAGATAAAGCCAAAGGGGTTCTCATGTGTCCAGTGTCCCTGAGTGAAATCAAACTGTAGAAGTTATTTATTTAAACTCAAGTTATATCTCAACCAGTAGTATCAAGATATTTTATTCATGTTGTGTGTTTGTGTGTTTGTGTGTTTGTGTGTTTATGTGTTTATGGTTATGGTTGTATTTACAACCAGCTGTATACTGTTATTGGATTTCTCAAACTCCCAAATCTGGATCTTACGGTGGCCCTGAGAGCTCAACACACTGCATCTTAAGAAAACACATGCAAATACACAAAACACAAAACAAATTCAGAAAACGTCTTCATTAATTTGACAACACATGAGCTGCAAAGACTTGCAACAGAACAGAATTGTTTCCAGGGGACACTAAAAAATGATAGGCTGGAATGCACTTCAATGCTTTTAACTTCAAAAGTCATAATTGGGGGGCGTCGTGTGGTGTAGTGGTCTAAGCAGGCGCCCCATGTGTAGAGGCTACAGTCCTCGCTGCAGTTGGCCCCAGCTTGAGTCCCGCATCGGACGGCCTTTGCTGCATGTCATTCCCCCTCTCTCTGCCGCCCCATTTCCTGTGTCTCTTCTGTACTATAAAATAAAGGCATAAAAAAGACCAAAAAAAAAAAAGTCATAATTGGGCATTGAACGATGTGTGTCCCGGCAGGTTCATCACTTTTCTTTTAAGTTATTTTTTGCTTTACTCCTGATAGAGAGAGCGAGAGAGAGATAGAGAGAGAGAGGAGATGATATGCAGCAAAGGGCCATTGGTTGGACTCAAACCTGCACCACTGCGGTTACGATTACGCCTCCATGGTACTCGCTCTACCAGGTGATTGATGATGTTTTATTAAGTTGCAGTGCTTTGAGCTCTCAGGGCCACCATAGGATCTCAGTGTCATCATCAGTCAGGTAACATGGCATCCATGTCACAGCCTCTTTTCCTCATCTTATTAAAACCTGTCCTGTCTCAACATCGTTTGTTATTATAGTGTCCTTCTTCACCACATGTGCAGTGAACGGTGCAGTGAGAGGTTCAGATGTGACTTTAAACACATGATGCACATGATGCTCTGCTGTGATTCAGCAGGTTACATTGTCATGGAGATGCAGCTTCACCTGGATAACATCTGTTTACACATCAACAACCACATCATCAACCAGAACCCTTTACTTCTACTTCACTCAGGACTTACAGACAGGAAGTTAAAAGCTTTATTCACTGTTTTATTTCAGTAAATGTAAAATTTGTTTTCAGCAAAATTGACTTTGATATAAAAATAAAAGTTCTCATTATGTTTCTGAATGAAATGTGCTTCATGTTAATTACATCAGAGCAGCTACACAGCTGAAGTAGGGGTCATTATCATACAGCTAGGACCCCACAACACGCACACACTAAAAATACACACACATACACACACACACAGACAGGATGAACACACTAGAATTTATCTGACTTCTCCAAATCGAAGTCCTCCTGCCTGTCTCTCCTTGAAGGGCGTTAATTGTGTGTGTGTGTGTGTGTGTAAGGTATGCCTGCTTCCAGCCCCCCCCCCCCCCCCCCCCCCCCCCCCCCCCCCCCCCGGGACAGCACGCCACACGTGGAAGAAATCAGAACAGTTTTCCACTTCCCTCCACTAGATTTACTGTTCCTATAATATTCCTGTATGTAGTCTATTGATAGTTTAAATCATAATTCGATTCAAACTGTCAATGACCGACAGGGTTAATCTACACCACAATCAGTACAATGAATGAGTGTTGGTGTGTGTACACTCTCGGGTCAGTCAACGGTGGGGGGGTGGGGGCGTTTGGCCGCTTAGCCGACTGTCGCCTGACAGTTTGTTCTATTGCTCTGCTATAATTGCCTCCTCGGTGGTGAAAGCGAATCAAAGCCCCCCCTCACCACCAATACCTCCTCCCATCATGCATGGTCCCATGGCAGACTCATTGGCACTCCACACTGTAAGAAATGTCCCCTCACCACTTAGACCCACTGACTCCACATTAGTTTCACACTTTTACATAAAAGCAGCAGAGTCTTAAAGCAGCTGCAAGACTTGATGCGTTCACATTGTATTTATAACCAAAGAAACTTGGCTCATCTTAGACTCACGGTTCAAGTCTGTGCACGTAAAACAAATAGAAACCAAAGGCTGTCCGGAAAGCTCCGAAACAACCATCTCCAATAATACAATACGTTGGCTTGCTGTCAGCAGTATAAAGGGAACTCCGCTGCGCCTCGTCTGCAGTGAAATTTCAGCTGTAGTGATTCCTGGTCCTGGGCTTGTTTGACAAGAAGTTTCAGTCGTTTGATTTTTTTTCAGGAACTGAGGGAAAGTTTCGGTTTGAATGAACCAAGTTCAATCACAGCACGTGTTTCAGCGGCGGAGGAGCACTCGTTGTTCAGGTGAATATTTTTTGCAGCGCCCCCCTCTCCTCCTTCCCCTCCTCCCACACACTCCTCCTCCTCCTCCTCCTCCGTTGCTGCCTGTTAAAAGGCTGAGGTGTATCTGCTGCAGCCACAGTCCAAAGTTCAGTGGCCGAGCGGATATTTCCTCTGTTATTTTCTTTTGCTCCATCCAGACCGCTGACCACTGACTGCTCCTTGACTTTAAACCTGTTTCTATTCATTTGTGGGTGTTTTTATTTTTTTTATTTTTGTTTCTTCACTTTAATTGTTTCTTCACCCGTTTGGATTTTACGCACTTATTAACTTACCTTGGAACCTCCGGCGCCTTCTGCCCTGGACGCTCCGTGCCGACACGCCATGTCGCGTTTGTTACTGTCGTGTCTCCTACTGTTTGTATCAGCGCAGACGGTGAGTAGCACTGACAGCAAACTCAGAAGAATTCTGCTTATTTTTCACCTTAAAACCGCAACGGTTTGGGGTTTTTCTTGGGGAAGTTTGGAGACGTGCGCTTTTACGCGCAGCGTTGCCGAGCTCTCTCTTATGTTTACTTCATTTCTGCGGGACGTAAAAGTGCTTAGGTTTTGATTTTATACATGTATGGATATCTAAATGGTTGATGGTGCGCTGCAAGGAGTCAGAAGTCACAATTATCATCGATGTCTGCAGAAATCAAATGAAACGTATACCGCCCCTTTCATTGTATAACGTTTTCCGCCGTGTACGGGCTGCGTGGGTGTGCATGTTCGTGACTTCTAGCGCGTGTTTTGTGTATTTTTTCCTCCCAGCATCTATACATTATTTTCACATGATATTCTATTTCACGCTCAGTATTTGACCCCCTCTATCTTTCGCCCCCCCCACCCCCCCCCCCCCCACCTCAGTCGACACACCCACACACACACACACACACACACACACACACTCAGGCACTCTCCAATGGGGCCTTCGAGCTGAAGATCGAATCCTTCACCAGCTCCCGCGGCTTCTGTCGCTACCAGGACTGCCAGCTGTTTTTCCGCGTGTGCCTCAAGCACTCACAGGACGTCATCAACCCAGAGCCGCCTTGCACATACGGCACCGCGCTCACCGAGATCCTCGGCGCCGACTCCAACTCCATTTCCAAGAGCGAGCCCGTCAGGGTGCCCTTACAATTCAAGTGGCCGGTAAGTGACGAAAATCACACGAGTCCACCTTCACTCCTCCTGTAATCTGTGATTCACATGACTCTGATGAAGCATACAGTTCAGTGACAGCTTTCATTTATTTCACTTCTTATTCAGTTATTTCATGCACAGCTTTTCCCTCTTGTTGTGGATCTGTTACCGCGTGGAGGGTAAATAAATTACACTGACTAAATGGAGAAAGAAATTCAGAGTCATGTGCAGAACTTAACATCCCCACCCCCCACTAGTCAAATGCACATGACTGGATGTGGTCATTAATCGACCCCCTCTCATTCATTTCAGGGGACTTTCTCTCTGATCATCGAAGCCTGGAACGCGGAGCCCTCAGGTCTGGAATCTACAGGTAAACTGCTGCTGCTGCTGCAGTGTCGCTGCTTCACCGCCAGGCGGCGACAGCGGTGCTGTTTCCCCCTGAAAACACACATGTAGAGAGGAGAGTGCATGTTTGACTATAACACAACTTTAATAGAGAGGTCCAGTTGTGAAGAGCGGCTGTAACTGCTGTTATATGTTTTTTTTTATACTTCAGTAAGTTGTGGTCATGTTAAATAGACACAGACACCATGTCCCAGTCTTCTGTATATCCAAGTCACTCTGAACTTACAGACTTTTTAGGTCATATACACATATTATAGATATACAGCTTAAGATCAAAGAAAGCACATAGGATTGTGTCACTGGAAAACTGTCCATACAGTCCCTGTAGGAAGATTATAGTGTTCCAGATTAATTAGAGAACAAGTCTAGTTATCTAACAACCTTGATGTTCCCTTGTTCATCCAGAGAACCAGAACAACCTCATCAGCCGGCTGGCGACCCGACGCAGGCTGACCGCTGGAGGGGAATGGTCCCAAGACGTGCACTTTGGCAACCAGAGCGAGCTCCGCTACTCCTACCACGTGGTTTGCAACGAGCACTACTACGGCGAGGCCTGCTCCACCTACTGCAAACCCCGCAACGACAGCCTCGGCCACTACAGCTGCGACAACAAGGGGAGCCGCCACTGCCTGGAGGGCTGGAGTGGCGAGTACTGCACTAAAGGTGAGTCTGAACTGGACTTCAACTGCTCCCTGTAACCAAACTGTAAGGCCTATATCGTGCTTTCAAGGGCTGAACCAGTGATTGTGCATCTTTATTCAAATCAGAGCTGTTTTTATGTTTGACCACACACTGTAGTTCAACAAATACAAATCTCATGCATTTAAATAAACTCTTTAAGTAAATGGACTAAAAAACAGCGCACAGGTACTATAAAGCATCATTATGTTGTTGTAATGTTATATTAAGGGTTTCATCTTTGTATTTGCCAACTAATAGTGAACTCAATGTGACCATATTATACTGAAAATCTGCTATAGTTTGGCTTTAACTTATTCTTATAATCTTCATGTAAGGACTTGGATGCTTTCATGGTTTTTTTATTTGTGTCAGTTTAGTGTCCTTGTAGGAGCCTGTGATATTGGCACAGCATAAAGCTTGCGGACGAGACCCAAGTGTTTCCCATTGTTTGAAGCTGATGTTAAATTTTAAAGAAGTTCTTGCATCATTTACACATCAGATACACAACGAGTTCAGCAGCGCTTCAATAAAGCTCCAGAACTGGCTGTAAAACAGGAGTTAACACTGTTTCTGTACAGTTGAATGACCCCTCCTCCTCTTGCTCTCCTCTCCCTCCATTTTTATCCCAACGTTTCTTCAGATTTGGAGGGAGGGGGGAGGCGAGGGGGATAAATAATAGGACCCTTGGCGCTTCATTTTTTTGTCCAGTGGCCTTGAAATTGTTAAGTCAAGCAGTTGTCAACGCTATCGTCGGCCCTGGTGACTGTGGAGGACAAAAAAGATCTTAGCGCTTCTGTCGTTTCCAGTGCATGTGTGTTGGCTCTGAGGTCTGCTCCTTTTGTTTTGAGCTCAACAATGGGCCCCTGGTCGGCCCCCAGTCGGCCCCCGGCCCGCCCGCTTTAACAGGGACACGCGCTGGAGCTTAATGTGTGCTGCCTTGCGTGAAAGGAGACAGCATGTGTTGCTTTTGTTGTGTGGGCCAGCTGCTTCATTCAGTACTTAACAAGCACTTGTAGGGGAGGTGTGTGTGTGTGTGTGTGTCAGAGAGAGAGAGAGGCCCTATGAGGGGAGGGGAGTTGTTTTGCGATTTGAACGAAGAACATGAGACACACATGCACTCATATTAATATACTCTCCTTCGTCCTCCCCCTTTCTCCCTTTCCCTCTCTTTCTTTGACCTCCCTCCTTCTCTCCGTGCGTTCTCCCTCTCCTCCTCCCATCAGCCATCTGTCCCGCAGGGTGCAGTGAGAAAGGTTTCTGCAAGTCTCCCGGGAAGTGTGAGTGCCGGCGTGGCTGGCAGGGCGAGCGCTGCGACGAGTGCGCCCGACACCCTGGCTGCATCCATGGGACCTGCGAGCAGCCCTGGCAGTGCACCTGCAAGGAAGGGTGGGGCGGCCTGTATTGTGACCAAGGTGGGTTCAAGCTCAGTCAGTGGTATATTCCCACCTGCACAAGCACATCAGACTCAAGATAATGTGAGTCTGAGGCTACAGCAGAGGAACAGGGGCAGATGACTATGGCGAACTAAAATGTTAATTATGACTAAAGAGAGCGACTAAAAGAGACAGAAATGCTTCTCTACAACAAGACTAACAGGTTCAGAGATTTTTACAAATCATCATTGGCGTTATCAGTATTATGTCATTGTTGCATGTTCATGTCGATGAACTCATGGCCTGAGATGAAAAGTCTTGTGCTGTGGTGCATTCATGCGCCCTGCAAAACTTGTCAGACATTTTTAATCCAAGAAAACTCCAACTTTACACAAGCACTGTCAAAATGTTTGCTTAATGTTTGTCTTGTTTGCTTGTGAGTACAATTATTCAACAGCTGACGCTCAAGTCTGAGAGATGGAGCTTGGCACCAGCACATAAGATAAACCCTGAACCTTTCCTGCTTTCAACAGCGATAATTCAGCCTCTAACAGAAATCTTAGGGGACATGATATCGACTTTGGTGGATTGACTATTGCAAGTTTCAAATCTCTCTAAGTTGATTGTGAAGGCTTCTTCCAGTGTCTTTGAAACACTTTCAAATAATATTTGTAAATAGGGATCCCTGTTGTTTTAGGATTTTAATGTGAAAACAGGGCAAAAAAAGTCTGTTTAAACTTGGACTAACTAATTTTTTCTATTCACCTGTAGGGACGGACTGTGAGTTTGTTATGACATTAATTAATTAATCAATTAACAGTTATATAGAAATGAAGGACAGTAAGTGGAAGATAAACAGGATAAAATTAAACCACAGCACATCAGGAAGTGACTGAAAACGTAGGTAAAAACATCTCATACATGTAAATTTTAAAAACTAGTGTTATTATGGTGTAAATATAAAACACATATTTCAAACTCCTATAACTGTTCTGTGTCAGTTATTATCTGCACATGAACAAATAATGAAAAACATTTCTCATTATCAACACGATCGCATCTATTTCACTAAAGAAGCATGTAATGTAAAACTTTTTAACCCAAAATGTTAAATATTAATGCCAATGTCCAGCCTATCCACACCAGCAGAGTGTTTGGGTTGGTGGTGAATCGAAACA
Organism: Seriola dumerili; assembly: GCF_002260705.1. Lineage (NCBI taxonomy): Eukaryota > Metazoa > Chordata > Actinopteri > Carangiformes > Carangidae > Seriola > Seriola dumerili. The sequence goes on from NW_019175423.1 coordinate 199,376, forward strand.
GGTGAAATTACAATATCTGTAAATGCCTCCTAAAAGTAGCTGAGAACCAGTCGAAACTTTCCTTAGCATAAAAGCAGATGTGAAGCCATTGACTAAATAACTGACAAAAGACTTCATACTATTAATAATAATGATGTTTTTGAAAAGCTTTTTGTCACCTGATGTTACAGAAAACTCCTCGGTAGGCTGTAGATCTGGGAGGGGAGAACTGGGTCACCTTTCACTGCTTTATTTATCAGATATGAGACTAAATACAGCCCTTAATGAACACATCTGCCCAGATGTGCCACAGGGCTCTATCCTTGATCCTCTTCCATTGTACCCTCTTCATCTGGTTGAAGAGTTTTGCTGATGATGGACATTTTTACCTGTATATCTACACTGTGATTAAACAGAACCTTTAGGTTTAGGTCCAGGTTTAGATCTGTGTTTAAATATGGAATCGGTCTCATAGCAGTTTCAGTTAAACCAGCCTTTGACCTGGATTGTTGTAAATATCTGTTCACCACGCTGAGTCCAAAATGCTGCTACAAACGTATAACTAACTTTTGGAATCTTTCTCCCTTGATCCTTGGATGATTTGGAGGCATCTGACCTTTGACACGAATGATCATAATTCCTGCTTTAAACATAAATCTTTTTTGTTATTGTATAGAAAATTTGTTTTACAAAGCGCTTTATAAATGAAGTTTACATACATCATACAAGAAGGTTTGAGTTGGTGTAAATGTGCCATAGTGCTGATGTTATAACAACAGATGTCTTAGTTTTGTTTGTGGATGGTTTGGCCAGGAGGACATTAAGAATGAGCTTGAACCAAGACCAGAAAACTGACTCACTGTTTCAAACCTGGCAAAACATTACCATTTGTCCCTCTGAGCTGTGTGACTTTTCATGTCCAGATATCATCAGAGTGCCTAGAGACAAAGGTTTGAAAACACATTGCAGAATGTGCTGTTTCCTGGCTCTGTATAGCAGTTTTGGATGTTGAATGTGAATCTTGTCATTTTGTGTTTTCAGCTCAACTATCACATCCCTTTCAGTTCAGTTTAAATCTGGACAAATCTCCCACAATCTCATTTGACTTGACTTCCTACACTGTCTTCACTCACTGTGAGGCAAAGGGAGGTTTAAACATTTTTACATAAATATGAGACATCCAAGCAGGACATGTGTAAATGTTTGATTCATTTCATCTGTTGTACAGAAGTACCACCAAACTCCCTCCTTTCATTAGAGATACAGTTGCTGCTTCAGACAAAGAAACGTCATGAAATTTAGGCCACTTGAAATCAAGATTCATTTTTCTATGGAGGATCAGATATCAAGGAAAGAAAGCAGTTTGGCACCATCCAATGGTGCTCTATTGTTCAAATGTTCATTTAGAAGTTTGAAAAGATTTTGAAAGGGAAGTGAAATCTAACACTAAAACAGACGAAACACCTTGCTCATTTTCATCCATACAAATTTGATTTAGTTTTTACAATACAAGGAATTAAAATCTTAATGACACCATGAAAACACAGGCAGCTCCATGTGTGACTCTTGTTTCCTGTTGTAGCTGATGCTACCATGAGTTGCTTCATTAACCTAACCTGAGCTGTTACTATTTTCCTTCCTCACTCCAGACCTGAACTACTGCACCAACCACAAGCCGTGCCAGAACGGTGCCTCATGCACCAACACCGGCCAGGGCAGCTACACCTGCACCTGCCGGCCCGGGTTCACTGGCAAAAACTGTGAGCTCGAGACCAGCGAGTGCGACAGCAACCCCTGCAAGAACAGCGGCAGCTGCAAAGTAAGTCAACGCTCCAGATCTGATGGAGCTGTCATCTGTCATTCTCATCTTCATTGAGATCAATAAAGTTTTGATGAATGGATTCAACTTTAAGTTTTAGTCATTCAGTAACCTCAGAGCTTTCTAACATTTAGACCAAGACAGAAACACATTATTAGAGCTGTGCCTGGACTGACGCCCTGTTGTCTCCTCCTGTCTTTCCCTCAGGATCTGGTGAATGATTATTCGTGTGCATGCCCTCAGGGCTTCTACGGGAAGAACTGTGAGATCAGTGCCATGACATGCGCAGACGGCCCGTGTTTTAATGGAGGGACCTGTGTGGGGAATGTTGCTGGCGGCTACAGCTGCAGCTGCCCGCCTGGCTACACAGGCTCCAACTGCGAGAAGAGGATCGACAGGTGCAGCAGCAACCCCTGTGCTAATGGTACGGAACATCTGTAACTTGCTTCATTTACTTTTTATATGTCACACTGCAATGATTTTACCACCACCACTCACATACTTAGATTCTGAGGTTAGATTAAGCTTTTTTATTTGTTTGCTGCAGCCTCGTAGGTGGATTCAACACCTGTGTAGCACTCTCTAACAGCATTGTTAGCTTCAGAGTTTATTACACAGTGAAACACAAAGGTTGATTTTGTTAAAGTACAGATAAGTGAGCACTTAAGGAAGCCTGAATAGCTATAGAAGAGAGCACAAGGCAGTTGATGGTTTATGCAAAATATGAAAACAGTCAGTCAGGTGTGCTGGTGTGGGGTGCACACCTGAGTTTGTTTTTAGAGGATTGGATTTGATGGTGATAATCACTTAACACAAAAACACAATGCAAGATTAACCAACTGCAGCAGAAATCAGTCCCAGCCAGCCTTGTGTATGGTTTACTCTTAAAGGGCAACTGTGAAATAATTTCCTGTCACTGTCAATGAGGCCAAAATGTACCTGTTTGCCTTAGACCTGGTTTGTGTGACCGGTCCTGTGCTTGCTGAGTGAATCCGACCCTGCAAACTGGTTAAAAAAAGACTAAAAACATGGAGCATATGACATGTGTCTGAGCCTCTGATTTCTGAGTTAGGAAAAAAAACAGTTATGAAGCAGGTTGGCGTTATTGTGTGACTTTGCAGGAGTTCAGACTTGCAGTAAGCTAGCATTCGATCGATTTCTCCTTCATCCCAGTGACACAGCTCCAGATGTTGACGGATCTTAAGCATCTTGGCTGTTTTGCTTTGCAGTTGTGTGATAGACGGTTGTTCCGCTCACATGTTCTGTGGAATGACACCAGAATCTGATATCTGATTTAGTAGATGTTTCCTGCCTGAGCTGAGGTTCTTGTCTCTGTAGTTACAAACAGTCGGTTAAAGTGTAACAGCAAGAGATTAAAGTGAAGGTCATCTGACTGATCAGATGGAAACATGAAGCTCTTCTTTTGGTCAATTTTTTCTTTTCTGTTATAGCTGTGGTGTTTGTGGAGTTATGAAATAGTTTGTAAAGTAGCTATAGATTATGAAGAGACCCTCTTAGATCATTACTTATCTTTTCAGCAGGTAAAATACAACAACTTGCCAAGCAGGTCGACTGCCCTGCTACTATTAGTCCTACTGGGACAAACCGAAGAGACTGTGGGTTATCTAATCATGAATTCACTCTGAGTTTGGTTGAACTAGACTGACAGCCTTGTTGTGCAGTTTAAACTCAGGTAGGAAGCGTCCTTGTCAGTGTTGAGCTGCACTCAGTTCAGCCCTTTGAAGGAATTGTAGTTTGCAGGGGTACAAACTGGACAAGGTGTCAGAAACAAGCACGTCTTTGTGTTAGTAGATCTTCCCCCTCGCTGACTGGATCCATATGTCACAGATCGTTTCGAAATATTCAGGAGCATCACATTTTTCACAGTTTGTCAAAAATACCACATGGTGCACCATCATGAGTGAACATATTTGGTTTCCTCACACCCTCCTGTGTCTTGATGTTGTGACAGGCTGTGTATCCTGAAGGCTGGATTATTGATCAGTTTATCATTTATTTATACAGCACAGGAAACAGGTAGAAAAAAACAGGTATGATGATTAAATGATTGAAAGGGAACAACCAGATGAACTGCCACATTACAGAAAACTAATCTGTTTCCTATCAAAACTTTAACTACTTGTTGGATTGAATAGACATGTATGACTTTTTTACTGCTTCTAAAATGATATAACACTAATGATGTGTTGCATCTCTGTCTCTAAAGAGTGTACAATAACTTCTTTGTGAATATTTGTCACTATTGGCTCAAACTCACACATAATTTTATATCTCTGGGTTTTCAAGTTTGCAATATGTGCAGTATTTTATCATCAATCAATATCAGTCTAACAATCAGATTCAATTAACTTGTGTCATTGGGGAAAACACATATGTACAGGCGTGTTAGTTAAGTTAAAATAGTTAAAATATAAGTTTCCCAAGAATTGAGCCCTGTGGAACGCCATACCTAATATTGCAGGAGCAGTTACACAGACTGCTTTGTCTGTAAGTGCAAAGGTTTTTATACAAACACAGAACCCAGACCTAAAAGAACAAGACACAAGACAGAAACTTTGTTTGCATTAGTATTGCTGCTCAAGACATGTAAAGTTTGGATAAGAGTTGTAAAACGAATGAAATGAAAATGAAAAGCTCCAAAACCAAAAAAAGATTAATAGCCAATTAGCAGAAAAAAGGAAGTATGAGATGATCACACACCAACATCCAACAGTTACAATGAAAGCACAAATACTTAAAGAAGCCCCAGACTTCCTAATTTACAAATGATTCATTTCCAATTGACTTCTTGAGAGTTTCGCTCTCTCACTCAGATTCAGCTGTTTTTTTTTTAAAGTTAAGGACACTTTCTGTGATTTTCTTATTGTTACAACTAATAAGCACCTACCCTGTTTAATTTTTATGACCAGATCATTTAATAAGTAATAATGTGGTCATATAAATAAAACATATTAATGATTATCTTAGTTTAAAGGTCATTGGTTGGATAATAACAATGACTAATGTGTTGGATCAGTGTGAGGAATCAGAGACACTGTTCTCTACCAATCTGTTATCATTATATTATAAAACAGTGAAATGCCACTAATGGTTTATGAACATTCACTCACTCATTTTCTAAGAAAATATGTTGTTGCCCACAGAGTCTTATAGAGGATTTTCATTGCAGGTTTTACATATATCTCAGTGTTTAATACAGTTTAAAGAACAATAGTGACTTCAAACAGCAACACATTCATTGTTCAGTGAGTTTCAGAGATGGGAAAGGCATGTACAGTGTGCATGCTTACATATAATAAACAGGACTTAATGCACTGGCACTGGCTGAACAAAATCCTTGAGGAGCTGTAGGAGTCAGCTGAGCTCGGATCAGTTTTCTCCAGGCTGAAGTAGTGAGGGGTCGTTGCTTCGTCCTGCATCCATCATCTGGTTTATAAATGAAACTCTCCGGGTGCTTTGAACCTTGGAGTGAGCACTTCAGACGTGATGGAGGGTGAATTTTACTGGTCAAGCAGGAAGTGTGAATATCCTGAGGGTTTCTTTGGAATCATTTGGTCGTTGTTTGTTATTTTTACTGTGTGCAAATATTTCTGTGTTGCCACATTTCCAGGAAGGAGAGGAGAGGGCAGAAGTTACTGAACTCAGCTGACACTTCTGAGTTTATGTCTCAACTGAATGAGCATAATAGACATTACCCCGAACTTCAGGTTTTATCCTCAGCCTGCAGACAGATTTTAAAAACAGAAGCTTTATTTGTCTGTTATTATTTGTCAAATTGATCAAATTCAGTTATGATTTGATTGCTGTGATTACAAATGTAAAGTTTGAGTTTCCACCGGTCCACCAGAGATGGACTCACATCAGCTATGTGTGGTGGAAACTCAAACCTTAAATTTATAATCACACACACACCCCCCCCCCCCCCCCCCCCCCCCCCCACCCCCCCCACACACCCACACACACACACACACACACACACACACGCGCGCGCGCGCACACATACAGTGTGTGTCAGCGAGCTGATAAATGGATAAACTGGATTGTCACGTAGGAGCATGTCTTATCACCTTCCATCTGATAGCACAAACATTTTCTTCATCATTGTTGCCGTTGTCGACAGGCATGTTTTTAGCGGTCAGCCCTCAGTCTCTCTGTCTCTACCTGGCTGCATTCGGGCTGCTGTCTCGGGCAGGAATGCAGCTCTGGCAGCGGATCTCAGCCTGATAAAGCAGTCAGCACCAGGTTGATGCACGGCTCATTTCTCTCTGGAAATGCAGAGCTGAACCTTTTGTGTCCCAGAAGGACCTCACAACAAAGTTTTACAAGATAATTGATGCAAAATTTACATTTACCCTGTGTGTGTGTGTGTGTGTGTGTGTGTGTGTGTGTGTGTGTGTGTGTGTGTGTGTGTGTGTGTGTGTGTGGAGGAGCCTTGGGCTGGTGTTTCTGCATGTTTAACTCATTTACTACAAATTACATAGTGCTTGCATCACTGCTGAACATTTTCCAAAATATACCATCCTTTTTTTCCGTACAGTCATCACTCTCACTCTCTTTTTATTAGCTTGCAGAGACTTGAAACTTGCTGCAGAGAGATCATCTATCACAGTCAACACTGTAATCCACTGTAATGTGGAAATTGTCAATCTGTTGTGTTTATATTACTGGACATGCAAATCTTGAAAGGCATCTGCTTAACAGCAGCTCTTTTGTAATGCAAGAAAACAAATGCAACAAACTTACGGCTGCCACGATCTCAAGTTGTCAAGTCTAGGATGTTTGAGTTTCCTGCACAAGTCAGACTTCAGATCTATGAGGATGATGAAATTAGTTTTGATTGAAAAAGGAAGATGTTTATTGTGACAGATTAGCTATCTGAAAATAGTTTCAAGTCTCTGCATGTTGATTTTCGCAGCTCTGTGAAATGAACTGAAAAACCAAAAGCTGCCTGGAAGGAGGAGAAACATGGTTTGGAAAACATCCAACAGTAAACATTACAGGATGTGTAGTAGATTGGATTAAACACTGGTGTTAAAACTTTTAGGAGTGTGGATGTTTTTGGAACTTTTCGACGGCACTGAGTTGGAAATGTTGTTTATCAGAGAGGACGGATCATCAGGAAATCATTGTGACTAACAGGAAAAAATAACTGCTTTTTCATAGAGAAAGAAGGATGCAGACAGATTCTCAGGGTTTGTTCAGTCACTTCGGTCATTCTCACGTCAGACGGACGTCAAACTGTCGAGTTTTCTTACTAGAGCAGACACATAATCAGGATCAGCTGGCTCCAGTGGTAGAAGTGTTATTGCAAAATAAGGCTGTATCACTGAATATTACAATTAACATACAGTTATCGTTGCCCTGCTGAGTGGACTCATCTCTGAGGATCCCACTGCAGCCTGCAGTCCTCCCTCAGGTCCTCATTAGCGTGTAGAAACTGCCGTCTGCTTATCTTGAATCTACAGGCATTCCTGCCTTTCAGTGAGCCTGAAAGGAAAGAGGCTCTGATCACTGATGCCTGCTTGTTTGTAGGTCTGCTCTGTTTGCATTGCAACGCTGCACTGAACAACCAAATATGGAGGTGATTTTACAGTGTTTACGTTGTAGTTTGAGTGTCACAGTGTTGCCCTCAAACAACCCCACATATCCAGTTTAAATATCTTCAGTAGTTCAGTAACTGCAGGACAAGTATCCTCGAGTCTTCTCCTCTTTCCTTTCCTTTCTGCAAGATTTAAGTCTTTTTAGTCTTTCTCAGTAAATGCCACTGTTCAGGCAGGTCATGTGACATGTGGAAAACATCTGAGGCTGTTTCTAATCACACACGTTTCTCTCCTGATGAGCAGCATCTGTTATGCGGAAATGTTCTATTAAACAAAGGTTTTTTTCTACCCCTCTCTCCTCTCTCTCCACCTTCCTTTCTGTGCACATAGTGTCTAAAAAAAGTTTGTGAATTATTGTGAATTATTTCTTGCTTATTCCATCAACAACATCACAACTCCCTGGATAATTCTCAGTCAAATCTTCGCCAAGTCTTGAATTAAATATTACACATTCAAGTCATAATTTTGATACTTTCAGACTGAAACGCTGCTTTTGATGCAGTTGATTACATTATACAGTACCTCTATAAAGACTCCCTGATAGAGTATTAAGTCAGTTTGGGCTGGCAGAGACACTTTGGCGTCCCCCAGGGCTCCACTCTGGGTTGTCTGTTTTTCTCACTTTATGCTGCTACCAGAAAATCTTACCAGTAAATATAAGATTACATTTTGTAGATATACAGCTGATACTCCTGTTACATTTCTGTTGCTCAGTAATGTTGGCCCCATTGATAACCACCATCTCAAAGGATATTTTATCACGTTTCCAACATGGTATGTTTTTTGATTTTAGGATTATTTTCATATTACAACCTTTTCTCTTTAATTTATGCATGCTTTCAAAATGCTGCAGCCAGTGTTTTGTTATGGATGCCTTAGCCATCTTGTTTCCTTTCCACCGTCTCCCCTTCTCTGTTTGTGAGACACTGGTCTAGATCAGTCAGACATAAGGGCTTTATAATCCTCTGACATTTTCAAAAGAAATGTGTATATTTTTACCTTTACATAGGTGGAAATCATTTTTTATGTTATCATTTGTTGAGTTGATATTGTCTTGTGTCCAAATGTTGTGTCTAGTATTTGAAGCATGTACTGCAGCCATGCACAAAATAGGGACCACATAATTTTGTCTGAATTTGCCTCTTTTGAAACAAACCATAAAACCTACTTTTGTTTGTTACATAATTACTTGTTTAAACATCTGTCCTCCCTCCCATGCCATTGTGTTCAGGCGTTAAACTCCCTCCAGTTGTGTGTTACTGACTATAACCTTTCTGTCTCTGTGTCTCTGCAGGTGCTCAGTGTTTGGACCTCGGTCACCGTGTCATGTGCCGCTGTCGGCCCGGCTTCACCGGATCTCGCTGCGAGACCAACATCGATGACTGCGCCGGCAACCCCTGCCGCAACGCTGGCACCTGTATCGACGGCATCAACGACTTTACCTGCACGTGCACGCTCGGCTTCATGAGTAAGGACTGTTCCGTGCGCGCCAGCCCCTGTGACCAGTTCCCATGTGATAACGGTGGCACATGTTATACCCATTTCACCGGCCCAGTGTGCCAGTGCCCGCCAGGCTTCATGGGTGCACGGTGCAAGTACCCTGTGAAGACCACCACACCAACCGCGAAACCGCCTGCGAATGGCGATTCCCCTCCTGCGCTTATTGCCGCCGTCGCCCTCGGCCTGGTGACACTGACCCTGCTGGTGTGCGCCGCCATCCACATCCTGCGTCAGCTCTGCCGAAGCAGGGAGCTAACGGCCATTTCCACATCAGTGAAGAATGACCTGGAGGCAGTGAACAACCGCAACGCAGTGATTGGTGGGGGTGGATCCATTAACGGGAGCTTACCAGGAGCCCCGCAGGGCAGTCTGAGAGAGAAGGAGGCCTTCCTCATCCCTGGAGGACAACTTAAAGTGTCCAATAAGGACGCAGCACTGGTCGACAAGGGCAGCGACAACGTGGCCATGTTTAAAAACAAAATGGCGGACTGTAACCTGGCAAAAGAGGAGCAGCACCTGGGAAAGAGCAAGTTTGACCTGTAAGCACCTGATAATGGTTTGATGACTTTGTGTGTGTGTGTGTGTGTGTGTGTGTGTGTGTGTGTGTGTGTCCTCTTTGCTTTTCCTTCTCTGCTCACTTGTTCTTCAGTGTTCTGTGAAGGCAGGTCACAGCGTGTTTGTTTACAGTCTGTTATCTGATCAGTCCAGTGTTCACGCACCTTCNGTGTTTGTGTGTGTGTGTGTGTGTGTGTGTGTGTGTGTGTGTGTGTGTCCTCTTTGCTTTTCCTTCTCTGCTCACTTGTTCTTCAGTGTTCTGTGAAGGCAGGTCACAGCGTGTTTGTTTACAGTCTGTTATCTGATCAGTCCAGTGTTCACGCACCTTCATCAACTATTTCTGTCAGAATTGTTTGTTGTTGCTGCCGTACCAACCCCCCTCTCTCTCACTCTCACTCACTAACAGTAAGAAGTGTGACTCGTCCATCATCGTCCCCCCTCTCACTTTTGCAAAGGACAGTCTGTATCACCCAGTGTTCATCATTCAAGAACAGATGGAGCAGTGTGTGTTCGCTACGGAGGTAAGGACACGCCTACCAACACAACCACACAAACATACACACACACTCAAAACAAAGTATCTATGTGGCTTTTATTGACTGAGTCTGTGCAGTGAGCGGAAAGAAGAGAAAAACGAGTCTACACATGTTCACAAATAAAAAAAACTAACCTGTTTGAAAGTTTATTTTAAGTTCAAAACATCTTCACAGCCCCATCATATGATAAGGATAATGATGAATTTGTCTTTTTCACATTTTTTTTCTTAAACTGATCGGTGTTTTTATTGGAAGTGGACAGAAGATATGACTGACTGAAGAATTAGTCTCAGTGAAATGTGAACTTTAATCTTAAATACATTCACCAACAAAAATATTCACCATAAATGTTTGATGTTTTTGAAAATGTACTGAATTGGTTTCACTTGATAATTCATCAATGATTGATTAGAAGTGCTGATCAGGGTTAATTACATTACTGAATATCTAAAAATGTAGATAATCATGAGCTCTACCATCGGCTCAGACATTTAGCTTTTTGGGTAGTTGTTTTATTGATAGCCGCTCTCTAATGCTGACCACACTGCAAACAGCTGTACTGTAATAAATCAGTGTGTAGCCATCATTTTGTTAATTTTCAAGCCAATATTACCATGATCTGATTGGATACAGTGACTTGATAAATAATGTATTTGCCCACCTTTTGACATACCCAAAGTAATGTTTAGATATATATTTAGCATTTCAAATTGTGTCTGATTAACAACAAAAACAACCTTTATTGAACTAACCATCAGTCTCATTTCTGTCTTGATTTAATCTCCAGATGTTCACAGATGTATTGGTGTTGTGGGCTTGACTGGATTAATACATGTAGTGTCTCAACAATTCAAGAATCAACAATTGACAAAAACAATAACAGTTTAGATGTTTCATCAAACCTCACGTAGCGTTAGTTAGTGACAGTGACAATTTCTTGAGTTAAAATTTAGCATCAGGTTGTAGGAATTCAAAATTGCCAAATCTAAACAGGTATTTTATCAATTCAGTAACATAAACATTTGTTTATTCACGTTCATCCCACTTCAGATTTTGAAATGTGATACTACCTGTTTTATGAATGATGGCATGCTTTTAAATTTAACCAAAAAAGATGTGATCACATACGCTGATGACTAACCGCTGTTTCTCTTTCTTGTCCTCAGGTATAACCCTTCAGTTTTCAGACCGACAGCGGAGGAACTTTTATGCTGAAGGCCTGAAGCATTTACTGTCGAGGAAATCTCACCCAGAGGGTCTATTGTACACACATTATTTTATTTAATATTTATTACCGCTGCTCAGTGGAAAGAAACAAAAGGAAAGGACTTTTCTTTTGTTTTTTATTCTTTTCTGCGTTGATACTGACTGTGTTTGGATGACAATGTTTTGGAAAAGAAAGAAAGAGCATCGCAGGAGGAGGGAAAAGAGGAAAGACTGAATGTCTGGCGTCATTTGCACTATTATCTTTCTTTATACATTAAATCTTAATATAATTTTTCTGTCTGTATATCGGAATTTTCTTTGGATCAAACCTGAATGAGAGATGTGATGAGTTGGACCTGTTAACCAATCGGAAAGACCGGTGCCTTAGCTATGCTTCCTAATCATTGTGGCAACCATTTCCTGTACAATTTCACAATAAGGTGTCAATCAAATTGTCAAAGGACCTGCTTACAGGAATGGAGGACAGAACATTTTTGTTTATGGTCAAAAAGACAGAACTTTCCCCCAAATCATTTCTGTTTGAAAGCTGAACTGAACAGATTCTGAGTGACTTTCCACCATCACTCCGTCCATTTTTATTTTAATGTTTTCTATGGCAGTGAAGCATCACATTGTGGCCTATTAGAAGAATAATGACATCAGCCTTACAATCACCGTCAAAGTTACAAACTCTGAAGTGCCTCTTATTTTTTTAAATAATAAAACATTACTGAAACCCAACATTCACAATAAGCAGAATGTTCCCTCTGGAGCCAAGTCAGGGTCTGTCATTTTCAAACCTGGTTTGAAAATGAAAACCCAATCAAATCCGCTGGAACCAGCCCTTTCTACTGGTTTTAATCCATCATATGAATTTCTCCAGTCCTAGACCCAATCCTAATCCCCATTCATATCCCAAACCCCAGTCCCAGATCCTTATCCCAGTCTGAAGGAGTTTTCTGGTGAAGCAGGGAGAGTTTTTACCTCTATCAGCAATCAGCTGTTTCCTCCATTTTCACCTTGTGAACAGATAATCTAAAAGAAAGTCAAACCTGTCTGAGTCCAGCTGAGCTGAATTCATCTTGCAAATCAGTTTCTACGTTTGTCTTTCTGTAACTGCCTATGTTTTCCCTCTGTTTTACAAATTTATTTTTCTATGAAACAAAAAGTGAAAAAAGGTGCTGCCTTTTCTCTTTAGCTGCCTTCATCAACCACTGCTGTCACAGCAAGTAAACAGGAGAACCATAAACACCTGCTGTTCTGCAGTGAAAGAGTTGAGTCTGAACACAGTCTCACCTCCGAGTGTTTTCCTTTTATATTTAAAGAAAAAAAACCTTTTACAACAGTGAAGGACTCCAAAGAGTGTTTTTATTCCACCTTTTTTTTACCTAATCCATTTGATACCAAAAATGTGTGTTTTTTCTGTGTACTATCTTTGTTAATTTAAGAAAACAATGCAATGTGTATATATCCGCCAGAAGATAGTTGTCCTATTTAATTTTGCCCTTTGTAAATAATTTTGTATTTATGAAAGAGAATTGTATATATGTCTATGTTAATGTGCCTAATGTCTCTGTCAGAATCAAGAAATATATTTTTTCATAAATAAATTAGAAAATAACATTAATGTTGCTGTTTTGTGTCATATTTATTTCTCTGTCATTTTACACATTATATGGTAAAACATGAGTAAAAGCAAATGAGATGTTGTGATGTGAGAAAGAATTGAACAAGGTGGATGTGAAAAAATGCCACGATACTTTTATTTTCTATATCGGGACACCAGGGGCCTCATGTACGAAGCCTTGTGTAGACTTCATACTGAAATGTAGTGTACGGACGAAGCTTGAAAGGATTCCAGTCATATTTTCTGTGTGCATCCCAATCAAAGTGATATTGAGTTTACATGCACAAACACTACACTCTTTACACCATAAATTTAATATGCTAATGAACTGAGCTTCTGCTTTCAGAGGGAGAGTCTGGGAACAAGTCTTTATTTGGCATCTGTCCTCTGACATTAAGAACAGAAAATAAATGGAGTGGGAGAATGGTGGATGCTGCTAATGTGTTTTTCCAGTTAACAGTAGTATTAACTTGGTATTTATGTCCACCACACTATCTTAAATTTACACAAATGGAATGCAGCAATGCACTGGGTAAAAGGTGAGAATATCTAGTCTTTTCCAACTTTACACGTTAGTTTATTGACAGAAGTAAATTACTCACTCGGGCAAAGAGCTGGAAAGAGCTGATTCTCAAGTTTAACAGGACAACAAGAATAGGTCAGAACCTAGTATATGTCTGGACCGCCTTTGGCAAAATCCTGATTTTAAAACTGGCGTCATCTGACAAAGTCAACAAACACACAAATGAAAGACAAAGACTGAGCTCTGATTTCACCTGGATTTACTGTAAAATGATCACTCAGAAATAAAGTTAGAAGAGACACAATATCTTTCTTTTTTAAAGTTATTTTTTCAGGCTTTTGCCTTTATTACAGTCATAGTGAGAGAGAGAGAGCGAGAGACAGAGAGAGAGAAAGATAGGATGATATGCAGCAAAGGTCCACAGGCCAGATTTGAACCCTAATGCCACGCACTCCACCAGGGGAACCGCCAGGGCCGGAGACAAGAGTTTAGTCTTTATTAATTCAACTCCAGAATGTAAGAGATATTTGTTTTGAGGTAGGTATTTATGTCTAACTCCCTCTGTTTGATATGTACAGTTGGTCATAGTCGTTTGTATGAAGCCTTGTTACCAATGACTTCTCTCTCTACCTCCCTCTTTCCTGCTCTCTCTGCTCAGTGTGTCTTATGTTTAGTTATTCCTCTTCCTCCTTTATAAATAATTATACATGTAATTAAAGTAGTATATATATTGTAATGGAGGTGAGGCTTGATGTTGATGTTGATTATTGGAAGCGCTCCTCCTCTTCCCTGCAGTTCCTAAGCAGCAGGGTGTAAATACTCCCTTGGGCTTAAGAGGAGTTGATTTAAGTTTATTTAAGTTATAAATTAATTGCTTACACAAGCTACCCATCATGCACCCTGCCAGTTTGTAGCCTCTTCCCAACTATGCAGTTTATTAGGATAAATGAATTGTGGGTTGACTGATCCAGGCATCCTTGCTGTTGTGGCTGGTGGCCTGGATCAGTCAAACAGGCAGTGCGTATTTCCTCGCCGTGTCCCTCTTCAAAGTCAGACCCAACTCAGCATACAGTTCCGCAAAGATGTTCAAGGAAATCTGAAACAGTTGATAGGCCAGTCATCATCATGGGCCAAAATTGGCATGGTCTCTAAATACCTCTCCCCTTGTAATTCTGCTATTCACCATGACCTCTTATAAGGTCAAAGCTGCCATTGTCCTTTTGCACACGTTTTTATGTCCACTTCTTTAGTAGGGCAATTTTAACATGTGGTCCGACAGACTTGTGAATCAGTTCATAATGTTAGTAGTTTCGCTGCATCACCTCTAGTTGTTGCCAATTGACTAAAACCATTAGAAATGTGCGCATGCCAGAAGGAACAGCGACTCTACTCAGAGCTCCCTCCAGATGTCCAAGCTCCTCACCCTGTCTCTAAGGATGAGCCCAGACACCCTGAGGAGGAAACCCATTTCAGCCACTTGTATCTGTGATCTCATTCTTTTGGTCATTACCCAGAGCTGGTGACCATAGGTGAGGGTTGGAACGAAAATCGACTGGTAAATTAAAAGCTTCACCTTCCTGCTCAGCTTCCTCTTCACCACAAAGGTCTGGTACAACGTCAGTATTACTGCTGACACTGCATCAATCCGTCTGTCAATCTCCCGCTCCATCTTACCCTCACACATGAACAAGACCCCAAGATACTTGAAGTCCTTCACTTGGGACAGTAACTCACCCGCAACCTGGAGTGAGCAGTCCACCATTTTCCGGCTGAGAACCATGATCTCAGACTTGGAGCTGCTGATTCTCACCCGAACGCTTTACACTCAGCTGCAAACCTGAACCAAAACTTAATGAAAATTATCTGTGGTTGCAATTTCATTGTTAAAGATAAAATTCATAATTTGGGGTATTTTTTATGACACACACACGTGTGTCTGCGTGTGTGTGTCTGTGTGTATCTGTGTATGTGTCTTGTCTGTGTCTGTTTGTGTGTCTGTGTGTATGTGTCTGTGTATGTGTCTGTGTGTCTGTTTTTGTGTCTGTGTGTGTGTGTCTGTGTGTGTCTGTTTGTGTGTCTGCATGAGTCTCATTTGGTGGATTGCATTAAACATGGCTTAAACATTTCTATCTGTCTGAGTATCAGTGATGATCCTCACTGAGCCGAGTAGTTCTCAGATACACACAGCGTGGAGGCTGATCTCATCACTGCAGCTCCATTATTGTCCAAACACTATTAAAAACACATTGGTGAGACTCACTCTTGCTCTGGGTGACACGTGCCTTTATTACCATTACCATGCCAACACACAATGTAGTTTATTCTGACTTGGTCCCAGACACACCATCCTGCTTCTCCAGATGTTTATGAATGTGGATTAATCTGCCACTGAACAAATTTGCTGTTCTCTCCTGGAATATCATCAACTTCAACTTTATTGTTTCATTCATTTATTATTTTTCTTTTCTCCGAGCTGCATCTTCCTCCTTTCGTTCCCCGTCATGTATTATCTTGACTTCTCTGTAAAAGTGAATAAGCTGAGTCAGTTCAGGTCGGCCCAGGAGGTCTTAGAACACTTCCCATATGTTAGGGGTTAATTTGGGGGTTAATTTTTCCATTTCTCCTACTTTCTCCCTGCTCCTTAAATTCCCACTTTTTCTCCCTCCATGCCTCTGTTCGTCCCTCTCTTCTCACTTTTTCCCCCTCCTTGTGGTTTAAAGTTTCTCTGTGCTGTTAATTAATACAGTGTTTCCTTGTTAATGAGTAGCTGCTGCCACATGTCAAATGGTCAAGCGCACACACACACACACACACACACACACACACACACACACACACACACACACAGGAGGCATGTGGAGAGAACTTCAGACTTTGGCTCACCTGCTGTTCACCCTTGTCTCTAAAACACACACACACGTATACACACACACACACACACACGCACAATGCACGCACGCACATACGCACACACACACACGCCCACACACACACACCTGTCCTCAGGTTGAACTGTGAACTGAGTGTCACATGGTGGAAACAGAAACCAATGGACTTGCAAAAAGCTAATAAAGGTCAAAGGTCACCTGGTGCTTATTGAACGCCTGTTGCCGTTGGTGGTTTGATTCCCACTGTAGTCAAAATGAACAGAAGCTGCACATCATGTATTTTTACGTATTTTAGTATTAGGGCAAAAACAAGAAATCTGAAAACAGTCATTATATTAATACTCAAAAATGTACATCAACCAATCAAACATGTGAAAAGACAGAGTTGAATAGAATAGACTCAGTTTTCTTCACAATCTCTTCAATGTCCTGATGATGTTGATGATGATGATGATGCTGATGAGCCAAAAGATGAAATCTGTCCTTATTAGTGAAACCTCTGCTAAAGTAGAAATTCACAAGATGCTCCACGCTCCTCATTTTAAAGCTTCTGATGTTTCCCCTCTAAAACAAGAGCACCAGAGACCAGTCCCATCTGTGGTTGAGACAACAACAGCTCTTTGGTTTAGGTTAGTGAAAGATGGTGGTTTTGATTAAAGCTTGGGTGGGTAGTGATTGTCGGGAACTGTTTTTGTTATATTTCTTTAAATTCATGCTCTGACAATAAACTGTGACAGTCGCTGGGCTGTAAAGTGTCTGTCCAATCATTTAATTTTGCCCTAATGCAATGACCTGTCCGTCAACCTACCCTCAGCTCTCCTGTGTGTTCTTTGGCTGTGCACTTGTGCTCACTCTTGTGCATGACCGAAGGCCACTATGCAGAAGTTGAGTCAGAAAAGCAGCTGTTGTAGCTTAAAAAGAAGGAAAAAAACAAGGAGAGGAAGAAGAAGGAGAAGAAGTCGTACAGGAATAGAGAGCCGCAGGGATATTTTTGTTGTCCAACCCAGAAGTTACCATCACCCTGGTTCCCTTTACAAGAAGTCAATGAGATTTTTCTATTTCTATAGGGAAAATAAACAACAGTTTCTGATCCTGACAGGTTTAGTTCAGCAGGATCATCTTCACTAATGAAAACCACTTCATGATGTGATTTTATGATGATAAAATCATCAGAAGTAAAAGCTAATGTCAGACCATAAAACCAGCTACACCATGGTCACATGACTTCACCGTCACCACCACTAAACTTCAGCTTGTAGTTTGATTTAACTCTGATCTCTTCTACAAAATTCTTTCCTCTGGCAGAGTTAGAGGTAGTTTGTATAAACACAACGAGGCTGTGAAGGTGGACTGGTGAGAAGATCAGTTTTCATGTTTAATGTCCCCGACAACCTCTGTAGTCTCATTTAGACACTTGTTAGCAATCTGCCTTTTTTAACAGATTTGAAAGCTTAAAGAAACCAGGACTGGAGTATTTACTGATGTATTTTATGTTCTAGAATAAAAGTGAAAATGTCTTGAGCTTGTGCTAACCATAAACCTTATTTCAGTCATCTAACAAAAACCCCAATCAAAAAACCAAGAGACAAGGAAGTGCTAGAATGCAATTAATTTCTTGGTTTTAGGACTTTTTTTTGGAAAAGCTACAACCAAAAACAAATTGGTTAAGTTACTACATCTTGAAACATCATTGAAAATTTAGTTAGCTAAATTTTCAATAAATATTCCCAATACATGCTTTGCATTTTACAGCAGTTAGTTCTAGCACTAGTCATGTTCATTGTTATGTATTTTCTTACATGTGAAAGAGCCATTCAGTATTGGTATATCACAGCCACGCTATGTTGCTCCCCTACACTTGCTCACTCTCTCTTGCGGACTCCAGCAGAGTGAGTTTATGTGTTTTGGGGGAGGAGCTGTGGAGGTATGTTTGAAGGGAGGGGGTGGGATTTTTTCAGTTGTTTCAAAGATAAACTCATGCTAATATCTCCAGGATTACCTACCTCAGTTTTAAATGTAAATAAACAGGTTGTGTCTGAATGATTTCTGTATTAAATCAGACTAGGATCTTTCTCTGACCTGAACCAGGATCTGTGAGGATCTGAACAGAACCAGGAAACAGTTAGTTTAATTAGTTAGTAATAAGTTTAATAATGTGGAGTCACTGCAGGTGGAGACTGAACTGCAATGTCAGATGTTTTGATGGAAAACAAACATGTTTTCATTTTATTTCAATTCATTTCAAAATGTTGAAAAATAGGAAATATGTGTGTGTGTGCACAACAGTGTCTACCTGAAAACCAACACATCAGGACTTAAGTATTAACACATTTTAACTGTGTGTGTGTGTTTGAGTGTATGTGTGTGTGATCTTGTTGGTGCGAATTTGTCCTGTTTATCAGGTTTATCAGGTTGTGACTATGGTGCAACCCTTTAACATGCCCTCCTGTTGGCTGATTAAAGGAAACGGCTCCAGATCAGAGTTTCTGTTCTTCAGGAGAAAAAGACAAATTTTTGCTCAAAGAGAAAAAAACTGGATTTACGAAGGCGAGATGTGGAGATCAGGAGATCTTCAACAGCAGGAAATAGAAACTTAAATTGCATTTAGCCGTGTTTCCACCACAGGAACTTTCCCCCAGGAACCAGGATCCTTTTAGGAACTATGCATGTCACGACTGCTGAATATTTCTGACTGGTCGAGTATTCACTTCATTTTATTTCACCCGCCATGTTTAAAGGTCCGCAGCGAGCAAGCACCGAGCAAGCTCAACATTTTTCAGACCACGAAACAGGTCTGGGAGAAAATAAAAGAAAACAGGACTTCAAAAAAATAAATTAACACAACATCCAGAGTGGCTAGGTTGCCACCTGTCACGTATAATACAGGATTGTCCTGTATTCAAAAATAAAATGCTGCAAATTTGTCCCGCATATTGGACTTGTGGTGTAGTGCATTTACCTCCATTGCTTATCTATACATCATCAGCCTGGTTTGCATAATCTTTGCAAGACTTTAGGCCACAGTGGAAATGCGGACAACAATGGGCCACAGGAACCTTTTAGTTCCTGAACAAAAGTACCTGAAACTTTTAGTGCCAGGTACTTTTTGGTTGAAATGTGGCTTTACTGTTAGACGTGGACGGTCAGCTCAGAGCCAGACAGAGAGAAAATTAACAGAAATCCATGTTTGTTAACTAGCTAGATTAGTTAACTAGGGATTTTGATGATGTTTGAGGGTTTGTTGTGATGTATGATAATGAGTGGAGGTTTGGTATTTCAGGCAGAGGTATGACCCTGCACAGCCCTGTCTGAATGAATGTCCACATGTGTATTGTCAATGTTTGTTGACCAATGTCAAAAGCCTCACTTTTCTAGTCTTATTGACCACTCAATATTGTCAACTTCAATACTTACTTCAATACACAAATTCACCCATTCACATATACATTCCCACATCACACTCATATGCTGGTGGAACAATTCAGGGTTCAGTATCTTGCCCAAGGACACTTTGACATGCAGACCGGAGGAGCTGGGGATTGAACCACCACCTGCTATACCTCCTCAGCCACAAAGTACAAGTATACTTTACATATTTGGTTGAGATCTGAAAGCCAGTTTCATTTCAGATCCAGGTATTTATAAATGACTGAACAATTAAAGCTCGATTTTGTCCTCTTCTCCTGTGTTTGATTTGAAGCGTTGATCCGTGGACACTTTTATCCAAAGTGACAATTGACAAGATGACCTGACATGACTAAAAGAAAAAAACCTGCCCACAAATACTGGCACTTGACATTTACAGAAAAAGTACATGTTGAAAACCACACAAGTGATCTATTGATGTCTTTTACTTCTGGTCAGGCTGGTGTTGTTACATGGTGGCATGGGTTGGTTAAATGAAGTGAGGAGGCAGGTGTGAAGCTGAATCTCTGTCAGCTCAGAATCAAAGATTTGATGGGAAACGTTATAGTTCACAGCCTTAAAGTGTTGACAGAGACACTACCAAGCCCTCTCTTTTTGGAGACTCTACGAACCATGTGAAATATATCTTCATTTAATCTGTACTCAAACTGAGCCATCGATCTGTGTTGACATAAATGACACATGCAGCGTTTTGTTTGCTGAACTGAAAGTGGAAACCACACCCATCAGACACAGACTGACACTGTGCCAGTCGGGTTTTGGAGTGAAACCCCTGACTTCTTACAAACCGAGAGGAGTAAACATGAAGTCATTTGGACTTTACATTTACTCGTGATGATTGTTTTCAGTCCATACTGATACTAAACCTCATGTTGAGTCATGTTGATCAGGTCGAAACTACAACACTCAACAGCAAACCTCTGATTCAACTCTTAACACTTTCTAGCATCAGATTCAACATATATATATAAGGTTTAGATGTTAATTCATACTGTATATTTGAGTTAATTTAAAAATATATGTACACTGTTTACACAGTTAATTATTTAAATATTTATGTTTACAGTTAAGTATTTACATATTTAGGTTTATACAATTATTGTTTACAAGTTTACTAAATTAAATATTTACATGTGCATTTTTAAAAACAGTAACAGTAACCTCCTCAATCCATTTCTCTAGTTTTCCTCTTATTTACCTAAGTCTAAGTCCTTCTCACCTCTGATTGGTTAGTTTAGCAACATGTGACTTAGAGTCAGGAAGTGTTGTTGTGAAGCGTACTAAGTGTGGACTGAAGTAAAACTGCTTTGAAAAATTAGTCCATCTCCATCCAGCTGTTTCTTTTATCAAAAGTGATGCAGACCACCACATATTGAACCCCCATGTTACATATACATGATCTATTTCACTCCTTTATCACAGGCTTCATACAGCACAGGCATGACCCCAGCTGACAGTAGTGCAGACAAGATACATGTTTAAAAGTGCATCTATATCTTTCCTGTTTTGTTTTAAAGCTCCATATTTTCCTCTTCTGTGTTGAATTTGAAGTGTTGATCCATAAGAAGATATATTTGTGGTTTTGAGAACCAAAAACCATCACAATGTAGTTTTACATCTCCTCTCTCAGGATTCTCTCTGGAACAACTGGTCAGTGAACCAATCAGAAGAAAGGAGGCTCTGAGACTCTCTTCTGATTGGCTGACTGTTTTCTGACTGATCAAATGAAAAAATAGCAGATTTTCATGGTGCTGTCAAACCAGAAACACAGCGGCTACACTGCGCTCCAGGGGAGGGGCTTGGGGCATGGCTGACGGTGGTGATTTATTTTATGTGACATCACAAAGTTAGAAGTCCTGACGGCACGCTTTAAGGCTCAGTTTCTGAATACAGGCTGTGTGCATTTCTCTGTTGATTGAGTGCTTTGATACTTTTACAGTATTAATATAGAACCCAGACCTACTTTATAATCATCAATAACAACACATGGACATCTATCTTTATACTATATGGATCTTTAAGCTCTGATGCTAATGAATCTCTTATTGTAACAGAGAAATGTAGAAAACATTCTGACCAATTCGTCTCATTTTTAGGTGGTTTCCAGTCTTTGGTCCGGACTGAAACATATCAACAACTACTGGATGGACTTATATGTACTTTTGCACAGACATTCATGCTCCTCAGAGGATGAATCCTAATGACATGGATGACATTTAGAATCTCCCAGTTTCACATCAGATCAATGATTGAAGCTGATCAACTTCACAGCTGTGAATCAGTTCCAGCTGTTGCACAAGTTTCTGCATTTCTAACACAACAGAAGCTGATTACAGATATTTGACTTTAAGTTGTTTGTAGCTTTATTTACTTATAAATGTTGAAAATGAAACCTCATTAGATTTGAGCGGATTCTGATTTGATTTGATAAAATGCTGTTGACACCGACTCAAGCGAGGCAGCGAGAAACAGAGTCTGGAGATGTGACCCTGAGGAAATCCAAGGAAACACAGAGAACTGAGAGAGAGAGAGAGAGAGAGAGAGAAAGAGTGAAGAACACACACAGATGAAACACACACCTGTCATGGCTCTATCACTGTCCCTGGCCTCTGACCTCTCCTCCTCCCTCTCTCTTTCCCAGCTTGTTTTGGGTACACACAGTCTGTCTGCCCTCAATCCTACATGACATGTAGTGTGTGTGTGTGTGTGTGTGTGTGGGGGGGGGGGGGGGGGGGGTGCGTGGAAGTTGTGTGAGGGAAACAGGAACAGGAAGGATAAAGACAAGGACATGAATCAAGTCATTTCTCTCACCTTCCTGTTTTGCCTTTACTTTGGTCTCTCATAATGACTATTTCAGACACTCTAAAAAACACACACACACACACACACACACACACACACACACACACACACACACACACACACACACACACACACACACACTCCATCCTTGGGAACCTATGTTATGTTTGTGTATTTTCTCTCATGGTGGACAGAATTGTTAAATTGATTCTCACAGGGAATATTCTGATGTGATAGTCTTGTCTAAAGAGGATGCTTTCCTCTGAGTAAGGAAAAGAGCAGCAGACTTCAAGTGTAATCCTCTGAAATTAATTTGACTTTTCTGACTGAAGCTGGTGGAGTGGTCTCAGTGTGGCCATTTTGGCATTAAAAGCTGCTGAAAGTAAGAGCAGCATGTCAGTGTGTCATAGTTTTCTCTCTGTGTGGTTTGAGATCAGCCTTAAAGCTTGATGTTTTTGATAAAGCTTATAGTTATTTCAGGCTCAGGTGAGCCCTGAACACTTCCTTAGTTATACTGCTATAGGCCTAGACTGCCAGGGACTTCCCATGATGCACCAAGCTCCTCTTGCCTCCTCCTCTTCCCATCCATCTGTATGCATATCTCTCTCCTGTAGTTTTCTCTCCTCTCTTCTCCTGTCACTCTTTGCAGGTCTTTCTGCCTCTGGAGCCGTAGATTCTGGATCTGTGTCTGCAGACCACCTACTGCCCCCATGTTCCTGCTCTGCAGTTATTATTCTTAAAAAATACAGAGAGAAATACAGAGTGCTCTAGGTTATACTGTAGTGAATCTCCAGGTAAATGCAACATGTTTTTGAAGTTGAAATTGATATTAAAGACAAAAGGAAGCTGCTGGACTTACTTCAGGCACATTTGCACAGAGCCAAGGATATACACTGCTCAATAAATTAAGGGAACACCTTGGATCTTGATGAACGAATTCTTCAAGTTGAAAATCTTTACTGATGTACATCGTAATTATTTGTTGAGTACAAAATGATGTAACAACAGTCAATAGAAACCAATATCATCAACCCATTGCGGGTTTGATTCACAATCACACCCAAAATCAAAGTAGAAAATTTAAATCACAGGCTGATCCAAGTTGCGTGAATTTCATCACGGCAACTCATAATGTGACTCAGTAGTGTGTATGGCCCCTGCCTGCCTGTATGCACTCCCAACAACGTCTGGACATGCTCCTGATGAGTCGACGGATGGTGTCCTCGGGGATCTCCTCCTAGACCTGGATCAGGTCATCAGTGAGCTCTTGGACATTCTGTGGCGGTACTTGGTGATGGTGGATGCACCGATACATAATGTCCCATAGGTTCTCAATTGGATTTAGGTCAGGGGAACGTGAGGGCCAGTCAATGGCATCAATGCCTTCGTCATCCAGGAAGTGCCTACACACTCTGGCCTCATGAGGCTGGGCATTGGTCCTGCACCAGTGGGAACCCAGGGCCCACTGCAGCAGCGTAAGGTCTGACAATCGCTCTGAGGATTTCAGATTTCCCAGTACCTAACAGCAGTCAGAGTACCGCTGGCTATGACATGGAGGTCTGTGCGACCCTCCAAGGATATGCCTCCCCAGACCATCACTGACCCACCGCCAAACCAGTCATGCTGGATGATGTTACAGGCAACATACCGTTCACTATGGCATTTCCAGACTCTTTCACACCTATAACAGGTACCGGTCCTGCTGCTGGGTTGATGCCCTTCTACGGCCCCTGTCCAGCTCTCCTAGTGTAACGGCTGGTCTCCTTGAATCTCCTCCATGCTCTTGAGATTGTGCTGGGAGACACAGCAAACCCTCTTGCGACTGCACGTATGGATGTACCATCCTGGAAGAGCTAGACTACCTGTGCAACCTGATTGGGCTGCAGGTACTGCCTCATGCTACCAGTAGTGACAAGGACACTAGCAAAACACAAAACTAGAGAAGAATCAGTCAGGAAGGATCAGGAGAGAGCAATTGTCTATGGCCACCACATGTAAAACAATTCCCTTTTTGGGGGGTGTCTTGCTTTTGCCTCTCCATTGCATCTGTTGTCACTTTCATTCACCAAAGCAGGTGAAATTGATTCACTTGTTGCTTCCTGAATGGACAGATTGATATCCCTGAAGTTTAACTGACTTGGTGTTATATTATGATTAAGTGTTCCCTTATTTTATTTTGAGCAGTGTAGTCAAAACACCTTTATTGTGTTAGGACATATCAAAGTAAAATATGTAACATAAATCCCAAAAATAATAATAAAATGTAAAATGTTGACTGGTTTTGACCACCACAGGACCTTCCTCAGGGCTTATTGTAAATGTCTATATGGAGCTTCCATTAACCACATGGACAATCTTGTAAAAAAGCATGAATGAAACGTGGCTTCTTGTATAGACAGTAGAAAAATAATTGTTGAAGGTTTACTTCTTTCTGCCTTGGACTATGGTGATATATAGACATGCTGCTGTCACCACCCTTAAGCTCTTAAACGCTGTTTATCAATCTGCTCTCAGATTTATCACTGGGGATTCCTACAACACCCATTATTGCACTTTGTATGAAAAGATTGGCTGGTCCTCTGTCTCTATGAGACAAGATCAACACTGGGATATATTCATTTATAAAGCACTCTTGAATAAGTTATCAAATTACCTCACATCACTAATTGATCTCAGTGTAGGTTCTGATCAAACCCGCTCTCTCCACTGGATCACTCTGCATGTTCCTCTGGTGAACTCTGAACTTGGAAAGACTGCTTTTAGATTTTGTGCTCCAGACTTGTGGAATAACCTACAGCACACTTTAAATATCGATCCACTGAAAACTTTGGGACAGTCTAGAAATATGCTTTGAAATGTTTTAAATTGTAATGTTTCTCAGTGTAATTGTTCTGATCAGGAACTGATTTTGTTTTCTTATTGTTTATTTTGTTTTCTCTCTGCTATTGTAATCTTGGCATCATTGAAAATGAGGGTCACCCCTCAATGTATCTCCAAGAAAATTAAGGTTGATGATGATGATGTGCCCAACTGGTCGAAGGCAAAAGAGTCTGGTTCTGCTCAGTTTTTTCTTGCCAATGTCATCATGCTCATGGTGGGAATAGTTGGTACTCTGTAAATAATATTATAAAGAGATACTCTATATGAAAAGTGCCCTGAGATAACTTCTTCTTGTTATAATTTGGTGTTGTATAAATAAAGTTGACTATTTTTGATCATGAGCTTCAACATGGTGGCTGCAGAAAAAAGTTGACGTAGATCAGTGATCCATGATCAAATAAGATCTGCTGATGGGATCAGAGTGTGTAGCTCAACACCCCCCCCCCCACCCCCCGCATCACACACACACACACACGCAACACAACCTGGTGTGGTGAGAGAGGAGGTGGTGTGCTTCAGGAGTTTCTCGAGTTCCCCCACTGTGTGTGTGCGTGTGTATGTGTGTAGGTGTGTGTGTCCTTTTGTTCCACTGTTTCCTGTTTTCATTATTAGTGTTAATTTATAGTCTTAAAGGGAAGTGGACTACACACACACACACACACACACACACACACACGTACGCATGCACACATGCACGCATGTACACACACACACACACACACACACACACACACACACACACACACACACACACACACACACACACACACACACACACACACACTCGTATACACATGAATTGACACACATGTCAAGGCTGAAAGATTCCTTTTAGTTGATTAAAAGTTGTCTCTTGTTTTGTTAATGATATCTTTTCTATCAGTGATAATAACATCACACTCATTAAAGATGAGATCTGAGACCTGTGAACACTGTAAGAAAAAACAGTCAGAAACAGTCAGTTAAACAGGAGAGAACAGAATGGAAACTGTTCTGTGTTGGAACAGATCACGCTGCGTGTCCTGATGGAGACGCTGAGGATCTTCAACACCCCCAAAATCAGCTGCTGTGACCCAGGAACGTCAGAGGTCGCCCAGGGAGGAAGTGACAGAACAACAAAAAAAAAGAGTGACACGGAGAGAGTGTGTGAGAGGTCAGAAAGGTGAGTAGGGATGAGTGAGAGAGAGTGTGTGAGTGAAAGAGAAGGAATGTGAGATTTACAAGACGCACAAGTACAAAACCGGTATCAGTTTGGTGTCTGAAAAGTTCATGTAACGTATAAAAAGAAACTGAGCCACTCCACAACCCATCATTTGTTTTGTGCTGTACACACAATAATACAAGAACACAATATTACAATAATACAGGTGAAAAAACATTTCATCTGTCAACTTGTATTAATCCCCTTGGACTTGAGAGGACAGTTAGGCTGAATTCTGTGGCCCCTACTAGCTAAGAATATATAGATACTGCAGAGCACTGCACGACCGTCTTTTCTCTTTTTTCAGAGAACATAATGACAGTTGTCATATTATTATACATTGAAATACCATTCCCCAAAAAGTGTTTTCACAGATGGATCATGGGCAAACAATTTAACTCCCTGCTATTTTTGTACAACATAAGAAACACACAAATATTTTATTTTGTATAAAGATATGGAAAGAAAAGATAAGCTAGGACTATAAAGATATAGTTTATAGAAAGTCACATCACTGCAGGTTGATACAACTGATTGTTTCAACTTTGGAAACTGGTTGAAAATCTCTTTTATTTTGCAGTGGACAGTTGACTAGAAGAGTCTGTGGATTCTTCAGAGGACGGGTACAGATTTAATACATGCTGTCCTCCGTTCCTCCTCCCCAGTCCTACTCCTGTCCTTCCTCTCCTCTTTATGTTTTCCTTCCTTGCGCCTTCCGCCTTCTCCTCCTTATTTCCTCCATGTTCCTTCGTGCAGCTCTGAAAAAACAGGAACCACAGAGCAGACAGACATGGCTAGCTTTTTCTCTAAAAGACACACACACACACACACACACCCTCAGGGCCACCCAGCCCTCTCTCACTGCTTGGGAAGCAGAGGCCACAGTGTGTGTGTGTGTGGGTCGCTCATATTCCTGCTGCACTAAGGTTTTACTCTGATGAAACATGAATGAATCTCAGCTTCAGGTCAGATAAACAGACAAGTATAAGAATGTACAGTATGTCTGCATGAGTTCATGATTGATACAGAATGTTCAGGTAGATTTGATCCATCCAAATAAATAAAAGGTTGAATTTAATGAAAAAACATGGATGTTTTGATGCAGGTAAAACTTTTCTATATGTAGTAAAATAATAAGATGAGAGTGTGGTGCAGCCTCGGTGAGAGGGACAACCATCTCATCCTGTTACAGTTAAACTAGCTGACCACACAAAGACGATGTATTTTACATTGATAGTGTTTAAACATGAGAAGCTCCAGGAACATCACCTGGTGGTGATCAGTGGTATTTGACTTCCCCCTGCATTTCCCACCCAACTCCTCCTCCCCACATCTGTGTAGGTGCTGACCTTTGAACCCGCCCATCGTGGGAACGTCTTCAGAAGGATGAGTTGGCGTGACGACAGGGAGGACATTACCACAGCGATGATGAGTCTAACAGAACCCTCAACACCTGTCTGATCCCCCACCACCCAGCAACACACACACACACATATGCACACACACACACACGTATGCACACACACACACACACACACACACACACACACACACACACACACACAACACACACACACACACACACACACACACACACACACTATTCTACATCCATGTGCTCATGTGTGTACAGACTCTGTGGTACAGAAACTGTGGTTCTTGCATAGAGGTTACTTGGGTTCAGTTTCAGTCTGAATCAAATTATTTTGAATATGAGGAAACATCTGTATGTGTTATGATTTTTTTCTTTTAGTAAGCCGCCCTGCTGCAACAGACATACTTTCCTTACTTTAGTCTTTGTCTTGCACATGCTCGCAAAATCAAAAACCTGGTTACATGTGTACATGGCATGATGCTTTTGCAAAAATGTTACCAAAGCAGAGCCAATACATGGACAGAGTGAGGTAAGCCACACAGTAAAAAAAACTAAAAAGTAATGTTTTATAGGCCTGTAAAAGTTTTCAGAATTATGTTTTTGTACATTTGGGGTAAAAATGTAGAAGAATCTCTCTCTCTCTCAGATGTAACCTGACTCCATCACTAAGGTCGAGGATGACAAGAAAAATTTACAACCTGCAATCAATCACACACTGTGGGAACTGAGGAGAGAGACAGACTCAGCACCTTGTTATGTTCATGCGCTGGTAATTTTACATCGGCCTCATGGCTGAATGGTGACTTCCTGCTCAGTCAGACCTCTGCATCAACACTGCTGACTCCATCTGTCTGTGGCTGTGAAGGCCTTTGTGCTTTACAGTTTTTGCCCGTTGCTTGAACACTATAGACCCATGCTTAGACTAAAGTAACACAACTTGAAGCTTTTGTTACCATACCTCAAACACATGTACCCATACCTTAAACAAAAACGCTGCTTTGCACTCTAGTTGCAATTCTGCAACACACTTACTCCTTTATGCAACACACTTGGTCCTGCATACTACACTCTATTTCATACATAAGACACTTCATTCAAAAATGAAATCTCAGGGTGCCATTTGGAAAACACATGTATCCAAA
Source organism: Seriola dumerili (assembly GCF_002260705.1). Taxonomy (NCBI): domain Eukaryota; kingdom Metazoa; phylum Chordata; class Actinopteri; order Carangiformes; family Carangidae; genus Seriola; species Seriola dumerili. The sequence goes on from NW_019175423.1 coordinate 228,456, forward strand.
ATACAAAACACATCGGGTAATTGCAACCACTCAAATACACACCTGAAGGCACCTACTTGCAAAACTGAACACCAATCAGCCAGCTACAAAAAGCCCTCAGTTTAGCCATTTCAAGAACTTTGCAAGCATGGATGGAGGGAGAGCGAGAGGCAGAGGTAGAGCAAGAGGAAGAGGACGAGGACGAGGACGAGGAAGAGGAAGAGGAAGAGGAAGAGGAAGAGGAAGAGGAAGATGAAGAGGAAGAGGAGGACAAGGAAACAAGGTCAAGGTGAAGAGGCCATGCACGGGACCCCTAATTTTCCATGGATGATATAAGAGCAACTTTGGTGGACCATGTCATCAAACATGGCCCTGTACTCATGAGGGGAAGCTGAGCGAGAGAGTTCGCACACATCTAAGCGCTTCACAGTCGTGCATCTGTAATAAAAACATTCCGACTTGGAAAACAGGTATGGTCTTCAAACCTCTCTACCTTCTACGTCTACCTCCCAGATGGGTATGTACAGTTATGTAACTAAGGGTATATCACATTACACATCAACGTATACAAGGGTAATTGCAGGGTGCTAATGCTCTTTTGCCAGCCAAAGTGTAGTTGTTTTGTGAAACATACCATGATTACTTATATTTGAGATGTTTCAGTACAGGGGATATACAGTATATACAGTAAAGTACAGTATATATAGTCTGTAAGAAAAGAAGCAAACCAATGACAATTTGTGGTGTATTTCTACAATGACTAAAGAATTTTGGGGACGACCCAACGCCTGTTAACACAACAGCAGGAACTTTCATGCCGTTGTTGACCTAGTGAGGGCAGACAATGCCATCGTCTCCACCAGCTACGACAAGAAAGTACTTGCAGACAGGCAAGTGTTCAACAACATAAACCATGTGAGCATCACCCACATCGAGCGCATCTTGGGAAAACACAACACATCACCATGAAGCCAGCCTCTACAGGGTCCCATTTTGAGAGGAAATGTCAGGGTCAAAGGACTTCAATGTGAATTTGTACGGGTAAGTGTAACTGTCCTTTACATTTACAATACAGTATTGAGTGAAATCCAGTAGCAGCTGAATTATGTAACCATATCAGTACCACATGGATCCATTCGGAGAGCTACACAGGTAACCTGTGTGATTGGGGTGGGGTTCTGTATGTGTAGCACTGTAGTAATATGTTTTGTTTTTTTTGTTAAGAATCCGTTGCCATGGATGGAGCTGCACAAGCCCTCATGAATTCGTTTTCATGATGAAGCTGGATTCGACCTGAGCAACTAAGACAACGGGTCGTTAATGTAATTGGCCAAAGGGCAATTGTGCACGTCCCGGGGCAGCGCAGGGGAAATCACATTGTGTGCCGCCATAAGCCTTCGAGGGCTTCTGCTAATCATCATGCAAAACTAGGTCCATAACAATACCCAACATATACTCACATTTCTAGAGCTTCTCCATATAATATTTGTACAAGAACACACCAAGTCGCCAGTTTGTGGTGGTATGGGATAATGTCAGTTTCCATCGGGCTGCTCTGGTCCAGGCCTGGTTCACCAACCACAATCAATTTGAAGTGGTATACTTGCCCCCTTACTCACCATTTTTAAACCCTATAGAGGAATTCTTTTCGGCTTGGAGATGGCATGTATATGACCGCCAACCACATGCCCGCATGCATCTTCTGCAGGCAATGGAACAGGCCTGTGGCGACATTCAGGTGACAGCAAACCATGGATGCACAATTGCCATGATTTTATGTGTTTACAGTATAGTGTTTTTTTCTTTTTTTTTTTGCTTTATCTGAATTCATGTTACTGCAATGTACAGTGCTGCAATGTACAATACTGAGTAGGCCTATTTGCTTTTTTGGTTGTTTGAAAATGTGCCTCCTGAAAATGTGCCTTCTGAATAAACAGTGAAAATCAAAGACTGCAGTGTTTTATATAAAGTAGACTCGTGTGTTCCCCCTGATCTGAAAGTGTATGCATATGATGCAAGTGTGTGTCATTTTGTCATCAGAGTTACATTTTGACAAAGGATTGTTAGGTTTGGATAGCAGAGTTTAGGTTTTGATAGTAGAGTTTCAATTTGACACAGATGTGAATGGTATATTTCCCAGTGTTGTGTCATGTTTACTTGTGTGTAGAGTTTTGGCACAATGAGCGAAGTTTTGCAAAATGTGTTCAAGCAACGGGCAAAAACTGTAAAGTGTTTCATAAAGGTTTTATTCATACACGACATAGCTGATACAAAGAGCTGAAGAACAGTGTTTCTCTCACAGGCCTATCAGTGATGGATTTGACTTTACTTACTTTGCAGTTGAAGCTTAACTAATGACAAACATGAGCCTGGTCTCACTCACTCCTATTCATGCATTTTCACACAGGACATTTAATGACAAGCTGTTTAGTCGGGACTCTAATTTAAGTCCTTTGCTCACATACCGTTTGTAAAGTGTTTTTGATAGATATAAAAATTGGAAAACGTAGAGAGGAAGCACAGTTTTGTTAACATATTTCTATGTTTTATTTTACATATTATAGTATAAGGACATATTTTTATATTTTATGTTTATATTTTGCCTTTATCTTTTTATCTTGGTCTTTATAATCTACTCCCTATTCTCTATTCTTTGCTGAGGGAGAAACTGTAATTTAACCTAATCTCCCTATAAGTATTCTGTTTTTCATTCTGTTATGATTTATTTTTATACCTCTTTTTTTTTAGACCACATTGACATGAGAACCTCTTCAACTTCAAACTGGTTCTTCATGGTTTCTGGAACTGATTTGATGTTCTTTGTGTAGTACCGGTGAAAATCATGTGAGAGATAACAGCAGTCTCATGAAGGTGGAATCTGTTGTCCACAACAGGAGTCTGGCAGGTAGATGGTGATTCACCATCTTGAATCAGTTCTCACAAACACATTCTTATCATGTTGCATCCACCAAGAATATCAACGACAAGCATGTGCAGTGAGGAGGGTTTGCTGGGCTAACCAGGTCCTAGCTCCAGCTCTGAGCTGCTCACACAGACAGGCAGTCCAATATGAACTGATCAGACGGATCAATCAGTCAGATCAATCAGCTGTGAGGGGAGACTCTGATTTATAGATGCTGTTTGTTTGTTAATCGTTGAGTAGGGAATGCCATGGGAACAGACAGCAGGAAACAGCTGTTTCACACTGATTGTCTGTCTCACTGTCTCTGTCTTTCATTCATTCCCGCATAGTCTGTCTGTCCATGTCTGACAGAGATGTTGTCCTGCTTTGTGTGGTTTGATCATAGTGTCTGCCTGAATCAAATAAGATCAGATATATCTGTTGTTTTTGCTTTTTAAATTTAGCCATGAACAGCAGCCTTCCAGGAATGAGAGCTCAGCAGAACGTTTGCCAGAGGAAGCTGCTCCTCCCTCTCAGCACCACAGATAACCTCTCGCCCACCCTCCACTGAGGGTCCTCACATTTTAACAAACCGCTAAACTCAGAGGATGATTGTGAAATATGGCAAAGGTGTCTGGGAGAGAATCCAAGGGAAGTTTGTGTGGATGGAATCAGATAAGACAATGAGAGATAGCAACGGATAAGATCCCTGCAAGCAGAGACAGAGAGTCCAACACAGACAGACATGTTCTGATACAAACACATAATTACATTGCAGAAAACATAATATTAATAATAACTTACACAGACATTACTAGATCACTAGATTATCTGGTTCCTTATGACCTGCATATTGTATAAATGTACACTGGTCTGGACGTTTTGAAAGCAAACCTGGTGTGACTGAATGTTCTCACCATTTAACGTTGAATAAAGTCTAGCGGCTGTGACTCAGGAGGTTGAGCAGGTCAATCAATCATACTTTATTTGTATAGCACTTCTCATACAGGTTAGTGCAGTTAAAAAGAAAAGGACAACTCAAGTAAGAACGCTGACAATGAGATACAATAATAGACATATCTCAAACACTGGCTTAAGTCAAACCTGATCCGTGCTCAATTGTAACTCAGTATGCAGCAAAAGGCATTTATCTTTTTATTTGTGTAGTCAAGTCAAGTCAAGTAAATTTCATTTGTATAGCGCCAATTCACAACAGAATTTATCTTAAGGCACTTTTCAAATAGAGCAGGTCTAGGTCTAGGACCTTCCCTTTTTGATATTATTTACAAAGACCCAACAATTTAATTCCCACCAAAAGCAGCACTTGGCAACAGTGGCAAAGAAAAACTTCCTTTTAAAAGGCAGAAAACGTGCGCAGTATGTTATGTGTATGTTATATTTGTATTTGTGTATCGTGACTTGTAATGTTTTTTGTTTCATGTTACTAGCTCATGGACTACAGATGTAAAGAAAGTTAATATTTTTGCTCCAATCTGGCATGTTAACAAAAAAAAAAAAAAAAATTAGAAGGGGGGGGGTTTGATTCCCAGCTCCTCCACTGCAGATGTCTTGGGCAAGATATTGAACCCCAAATTGCCTTGGATTTATAATCAGTGTGTGTATGATAGAAAAAAGTACTGTATGAACGTGTGTGAATGGGAAAATGTGACTTGTAATGTAATGCGTTTTGATAAGACTAGAAAAGTGCTATATAAGTGCAGTTAATTTACCATGGAGGTGGTTAAAATGTCAGTTAAGTTAATTAAAAAGATAATTATTGTATTAACAGAACTCCTCTGAATCAACACTGTCAGATTCACATCACAACACTTTTAAAAAATCAGTGCAGCAGAATCAGGGATATCTTTTTTATTCCACATATTCTTCCACCTTGTCAAAACATGGCGCCTACATTACCCACAATGCCACTTGACCACTGACCACTGTTTTGCTGGTAGTGGATTATAACATCACTTGATGACTTGATTACAATGTGCTTGCCATAAAAGATCATTCATCATTCACTCTTTTGACAGTATCTTTATCTGTGATGCATTTACACAGAAAAATGACGTCAATCAGTTACACTTGGATAGTTTGTGCTGCTGGAAATGAAAGCTATCCTGTTAGCTTAGCTTGACCTCTGCCTGCACTGCAGCTTCTCCTCTGAGTGGATGTTTCCAATGTGGCTTTATTTGCTCGCCACAAATCAGTAAATGAAATCATTCAAAACACAATGCCTTACAATTATTAATTAATTATGATTAATTCCGTTTTCAGTTGACAGGAGACTAATTAATTAGAAGTAAAATAATCATTTAAATAAGAAAAAATTGAAAAATAGGTTCCAGCCTCTCAGAAGTGAAGATTTGCTGGTTTTCTTTGTTTTCTATGATGACACAGCATGTAACCGTAAGTGAGTATTCTGTCTGTGAATGTTCTCATTCGTCCAGGTCATAGGTCATAGTAATCTCTCTCTCAAATCTCTCTCAAATTAAATCGAAGGCAACTGGTCTCTCTAGTCCGCACTAGTCTGACCAACAGTCAGACTAGTGCGGACTAGAGAGACCAATACATGATGAACTGATGAAGCCGCTTGGATAAGAGGCGAAACGTCTTCCACAGACAAATACAAGTCCAGTTGCCTTCGATTTAATTTGAGAGAGAGACGTAAGTGAGTAAGTTCATTCATGAAACATGATCTCATAACGTCCACCACCTTCTCGTATCTCAGCAGTCTTCTCAGTTCCTCAGTAAAAGTTGCATTAACTCTGTGAAAAGAAAAGAAAAACGACTCTGAGTTGAAAGTTTTTATCTATGCTGCTACAGTCAGACATGTAGTGAATACAGCCCTGGTATATTTTAAACTGAAAGTAGCATTGTTAGTGAAACAGTGATCAATTAATCACAGCACGTGTCCTTTTTCCTGATTGAGAGGTTAGCTGAGAACACAATGGTCGAGTCACTGTGAGAAAAGAGGAAGAGGAAGAGGGGTGTTGTGTCGAAGGCTGATAAAGATCTGCTGCCACCAATCAGGGGCTTTTCCCAGGAGGAGAGCAGTGTGGCAGTGTAAAACTATGTGTATGTGTAAAACTTCCTCTTGTTGGTGTGTAAAGTGTGTGTGGTTTGAGTGTGTGATGCATTATGAGTATGCAGTGAATTCCTCTTTTGCTGTTCCTGTATTTATGTCTTTTCATTCTCTCTTTTCTTTGTGTGTGTGTGTGTGTGTGTGTGTGTATGTTGAGAGTTCACTGACCAGTGGTTTTGAGAATTACATCAGTTGTAGTTTCGGTGGAGACAAATATGTATGTACTTCGCTGATGACTGATCGGACTTTAATTGTGCTGTTCAAATGAAACCAAGGTAGAAATCACTGCGAGCTCATCCTTCTCTAACAATAGAAAATTCTGTATTAAATTTAGCTGTGCCAGCAGCATTGCTCTATGAATGGTGATGTTGTTTAGTTGATCAATCCACTATTTTGCTCCAGAGGATTGTGATGAAACTTTGTTCAAATATACATGTTTCCTTCAGGATGAATTGTAAGAGCTTCCTCTGAGTTTGCATCTGCATCAAAACACCAACACTGGCAGTCAGATATGTGATTTTTGTTCAGTTCATGTATCTTGTCTGCACTACTGTCAGCTGGGGTCATGCCTGTGCTGTATGAAGCCTGTAATAAATGAGTGAAATAGATCATGTATATGTAACATGAGGGTTTGATATGTGGTGGTTTGCATCACTTTTGATAAAAGAAACAGCTGGATGGAGATGGACTAACTTTTCAAAGCAGTTTTACTTCACTCCACACTTGGTACGCTTCACAACAACACTTCCAGACTCTAAGTCACATGTTGCTAAACTAACCAATCAGAGGTGAGGAGGACTTAGACTTAGGTAAATAAGAGGAAAACTAGAGACATGGATTGAAGAGGTTACTGTAACTGTTTTTAAAAATGCACATGTAAATATTTAATTTAGTAAACTTGTAAATAATAATTGTATAAACCTAAATATGTAAACACTTAACTGTAAACATAAATATGTAAATAATTAACTGTGTAAACAGTGTACATATATTTTTAAATTAACTCAAATATACAGTATGAATTAACTTCTAAACCTCATAATATTATATATATATATTATATAATTATATATATTATATTATTATATGCTGAATCTGATGCTAGAAAGTGTTGAGAGTTGAATCAGAGCGTTTGCTGTTGAGTGTTGTAGTTTCGACCTGATCAACATGACTCAACATGAGGTTTAGTATCAGTATGGACTGAAAAACATCATTCACGCAGTAAATGTAAAGTCCAAATGACTTCATGTTTACTCCTCTCGGTTTGTAAGCAGTCAGGGGTTTTACTCCAAAACCCGACTGGCACAGTGTCAGTCTGTGTCTGCTGGGTGTTGTTTCCACTTTCAGTTCAGCAAACAAAAAGCTGCATGTGTCATTTATGTCGACACAGATCGATGGCTCAGTTTGAATACAGATTAAATGAAGATATATTTCACATGGCTCGTAGAGTCTCCAAACAGAGAGGGCTCAGTAGGTCTCTTTCAACACTTTAGGGCTGTGAGCTATAACATTTCCCATCAAATCTTTGATTCTGAGCTGACAGAGATTCAGCTTCACACCTGCCTCCTCACTTCATTAACCATCCGATGCTGTAACAACACCAGCCTAACCAGAAGTAGAAGACATCAATAGATCACTTGTGTGGTTTTCAACATGTACTTTTTCTGTAAATGTCGAGTGCTAGTATTTGTGGGCAGGGTTTCTTCTTTTAGTCATGTCAGGTCATCACATGAGGTCCAGTCCTCAGACATGGTTGAAGAGAAATGATTCCTGTATGTTCTGGTCTGTTGTTCCCTGATGGTGGAATAAACTACCAAAGTCTATCAGAGCAGGAGCGTCCCTCTCTATCTTCAAGACTCTGTTGAAGACTCATCTCCTCTCCTCACACCTCTAACACCCTAACATGTCACTTCTTTACCTGATCTCCTTCACTTATCAAATAGTTGTAGTACCTAGTTCTTACACCAAGATCTCTTCTGCTCTGAAGCTTTAGTGGTATCCCTCACTGTAAGTCACTTTGGATAAAAGTGTCTGATACATGAGTAAATGTCAGTGCACTCATTCTGCTTTTGATTTATGTTTCCTTCACCTTCTCTTATTATTGTTGGTTTTCTCATTTGGTCTGATATGTTTGACTGAGTCACTGTTTTTATACTCTCATACTGTCAATGAGCCCCTGCATATGAAGTATTTATTGTACAGATGAAGTGATTAGTCAATTCATTTATTAGTTGAATTGTAATAATTTTGATAACGATACTTTCCTATGTTAAAATGCAAAAAAAACAAACAACTAGACCTGTGTTCTACATGTTGTTGAGTTGTGTTCTTACATTATTCCAAATATTCCCATCAATTCTCAAACCAGAGAAATCTGTGATTTGAATCATGATGGCTGCCTGTCAATAACATCATATCCTCTGTGCATTGGTCAGTGTTGTATTTGTCTGACAGATCGAAAAGTGTTTTTTTAAACAAAAATTTGAAGATTTCAACTTTGTATTTCAACCAGATGAAGGATTTTAGTCATCACATAGCTCTTTTGCAGTCTTATCAACCACTCAAAGCACTTACAATACTTCCCATATTTAACCCATGCACAGATGAAACAGGGGATTAAACAGGGATTGAACCACAACCATCTGGTTTGTGGACAACCGCCTGAGCCACAGCTGCTCACGTTGGCCATGTGGATCTTAACTTATGAGAGAATGAAGCTGAGCAAATGTCAGACAGCTTAGCTCCCAGCCACTCAGACATGTCCTGTGTCCACCAAAAAGCGTCAGTGAATCACTGACTGTTGACATGAAACTGTTTTATTCAGTGTTCCTACTGGTTTTAATCCCCGGGTCTGTTTGTTGTGGAGAGGAGGAAACCACTGTTCAGCTGCTTGTAAAAACCTCCTGAACGACATTGAAATACTCCAAACCAGGAGAAGCTGATGATGATGGTGGTGAAGAGAAGAAGTCACTGTCATGCCCCCTCCTGATTTAGGTTATGTTTTCTGTTTCTTGTCATATTTGTTTTTCACTTCCTGTTTTGTTTAAGTGTATGTCTAACCTCTCCTCTTGCTCCAGATTTCCACCCCCTGCCATTGTGTGTTTCCCATTCCTGTGATTGTCGACCCCGCCCCTAATGTGTTGCACCTGTGTCTCACAATTTTCCCCTCCTAGTGTATTTCGTCTGTGTGCTCCCTGTGTCCTGTGCCAGTTCCTCTTTGTTCTTCGTATCAAATGTTCCAGCTTTCTTTATGTTCAACCTAGTGTGCTTTTGACTAATAGTTTAGCCTTATCCCATTGGATTGTCTGCCTATATCTCAATAACACTATGAATGAACTTCTTCAAATTTGGCACAAACATTCACTAGGACTCAAGGATGAACTGATTAGATTTTGGGAGTCAATGGTCATGGTCACAGTGACCTCAGAAAACACTTTTTAGCCATTACTCAGTTCACACAGTAATTATGACAAAATTTCACACAAATGGTTCATATTTTTATATGACTCTGGATAAACAGGGATGTAACCTGAAACTACTCAGTGGACGCATACAACCGCTAAGGCGATAATTCTAGTTTTACTGATGTAATGAATATGTGAGCTGATTTAAATGTCAGGTCCTGACTGCTGTCTGTGGGTTTGTTTGTTTTAATACCAGGAAGTTTCAGAAAAAGTCCAAACCAGGAACAGCTGTTTGTTTTTCTTTTTCCAAGCAGGAAGCAGGAATTTCCCCATTTCTACTTGCCTTAGAACACAGCCTCACTTTTGCAACCTGATGAGCTGCTGTGATTGGCTGTCTGTTGTCAGATGTGTTAGAGCAGAGGTTCTCAACTTGTGAGATAATTTTGAGTGGATTGTTTTAAATATTTTTCGAGAATGATTTTTCCATTAAATCTTCCATACCAATGTAATGATGTCATTATGAAACAGATTTGAGTGAGTGTGACAATCAAGGACGGAGAAGTCATCAGTGGCCAACTGACTGCGGTACCGCACAGCAGCAGGTGCTACACTCTGGCTAACCACTGTTGTGGCTGAATATGGAGTGGTGGCTTCTCAAAAACAGTCTGCCAGCTCAAGATCCCAACCAAGACTAATCTTAAATTTTTGGGGTGTCGTGGCTTAAGAAGGTTGAGAACCAGTGTTGTAACCTCCTGTTATTTTCTTATACTGGGTTATATGTTGTTATTTTGAGTCAGACATCCTTTTGGTCAGCTAGGTTGCATTAAAGGGTCCTACAGTTCCGGAGTTAGTGGATGGTTATGCAATTTGTTGAAGAGTGTAAGTTATTAATAACCTGCAGAACCGGTTGTTTATGTGGGATAACTGTTGTATGTTGGTTCTGTTAAGTGGCCTTGCCTTATATGTTTCTGTGCTGGTTCGGCTATTTGACTCACTCTCGGTTGAGCTTATGCTAGCTAACTAGCTGTGCTACAGTGCATCTGTTACATTAGTGTGTATGTGAAATGCTAACTTAGCTATTCTATTAGCTATTTTGTTTAAATAGCAATTATGGGATATTGCTAGAGTGTTAAAGTGTCTTCAGTATCTGAATTTGTTGATCTTTATTATGTATTTTATTCTGTCTTACAGTAAACAATTCTCAGTTTGGTTTATTCAGTCATTGGATCATTCGTTATTCGTTCATTCGGCATGTATCTGCCATCACTCTTTGATAGAGCTATCACTTTTTATTCAAAATTCGAACATTCGTTCGAATGTGGGGGGAAATATTCGAGCTGTAATGACCTGTTCAAAATGTAGACTGTAGTCTCTATAAGCACATCAGACCATTTGAATTAGTTTGCCTTGTGACCCAGCAGAGGGCACTCTATCAGCTTGACCATTGCATGCCCTATTGACCTATCACTAAACTAAGCTAATGCAGTGTTGTTTTGACTCCTGCCAAGCACAGACTCAGCATTTTTTACCAGCATATCCAGTCTCCTTGTGTTCGTGTCTGATATGCTGTTGCCCCAGCAGACTGCAGCATAAAACAGTACACTAGCCACCACTGACTGATAAAACACAAGTGCAGCATTTCACTGCAAACGTCAAAGGACCTGAGCTTCCTGAGGAAAAAGAGCCAGCTCTGCCCCTTCTGGTAGATGGCATGCGTGTTCAGGGACCAGTCCAGTTTACTGTCCAGGTGCACACCTAGGTATTTATAAGTGTGCACCACCTCAATGTCCTTCCCTCAAATGTTGACTGACTGAAGGGTGGGCATAGACCTCCGAAAGTTGATGACCATCTCCTTGGTCTTGGAGGTGTTCAGAAGGAGGCAGTTCTTGTCGCTCCATTCAATGAAAGCCATCGTCAGATTCCTGTACTCCTTTTCCTGCCCATTCCTGATGCATGCCACAATAGCTGTGTTATCTGAGTATTTCTGGATGTGGCAGGACTCAGAGTTGTATTTAAAGTCCACCATATACAGGGTGAACAGGAACTGAGCCAGAACAGTCCCCTGAGGAGCCCCAGTGCTGCTCATCACTGTCCCTCAGACACAGTTACCCAGCCTGATATACTGTGGTCGTCTTGTCAGGTAATCCACAATCCAAGACGTAAAGCAGGGATCCACGCCCATCCCTTCCAGCTAGTCTTTAAGGATGGGGAGTTTGATGTAGTTAAATGCACTTAAGAAATCAAAGAACATAATCGTCATATAACTACTTGGCTCATTCAAGTAAGAATGGGCCAGGTGGAGCATGTAAAGGATGGCGTCATCCACTCCAATATGTTCTTTGTAGGCAAACTGTAGGGGGTCTAGTGCATATTCAACTTGTGGTTTCAGAGGGTGGAGAAGCAGCTGCTCCAGGGTCTTCATGATGTGTGATGTGAGGGCCACCAGTCTGTAGTCTCAGCTGGTCATCCTACTTTAGGTACTGGAACAAGACATGATATTTTCCACAGGACCGAGACCCTCCCTTTTTGAAGGCTTAAGATCCTCTGGAGAGGCTCAGCCAGCTGGGCTGCACAGTCCTTAAAGCCTCGGACACACACCATCCGGGCCTGTTGCCTTTCCAGGGCGTAGCCTCTTGAGCTCCACCCTCACCTCCTCTGCTGTAAAGGACAGGAGACTTGACCCCAGTGTGGAGGGAGTTGCGGCTGCAGTGTCAGGTTGTGGAGGAGATGCTGTAGGAGAAGCTGCAGCTGAAGCAATGGGAGAGAGAACAGATGAGGCTGTGTCAAACCTGTTGTAGAACAGGTTGAACTCATTGGCCTTGTCACTTACATAGCTTTTTTGCAGTCTTATCAACCACTCAAAGCACTTTACAATACTTCCCATGTTTAACCCATTCACCCATGAAACAGGGGATTAAACAGGGATTGAGCCACAACCATCTGGTTTGTGGACAACCACCTGAGCCACAGCTGCTCACGTTGGCCATGTGGATCTTAACTTATGAGAGAATGAAGCTGAGCAAATGTTAGACAGCTTCACATCTAGCCACTCAGACACGTCCTGTGTCCACTGAAAAGTGTCACTGAAACACTAACTGTTAACATGAAACTGTTTTATTCAGTGTTTCTACTGGTTTTAATCCCCGGGTCTGTTTGTTGTGGAGAGGAGCACACCACTGTAGATAGTTCAACTGCTTGTAAAAACCTCCTGAATGACATTGAAATACTGAAGGCCTCCTTTTTCTGGTTGAGGAAGGTCTTGACGTTACTGTTGATCCAGGGTTTGTTGTTTGGAAAGCAGTGTACTTTCAACCATGATATCAAGGTCAGGGTCCTTGCTTTTATCAATTTCCTGTGGCTCCAACAGTACATTCCAATCTGTGCACTCAAAACAGTGTTTTAGACACTCACTCTGGGGTCCAGTTGCTGAATGAGCGGGTGGTTGCAACCTGCCTCAGTACACAGGGCTTGTAAGAAGGCTGAAGAAAAACCAGATTATGATCTGATCTGCCAAGTGGTGGTAGAGCTGAAGCAGTGCAGGCCTCCTTGACATTTGCATACAACTGATCCAGTGTCTTATTTTCCCTAGTGGGACAGTCAACATACTGAGTGAAGCCAGACAGGTGAGAGTGACATGGTTAAAATCCTCCAATATTGCAATGAATGCATCAGGATGCTGGGTCTGTACTCTCGCAACAGTGTCGTGGATGATGTCACGATGCTTGTGGTAAACAACAATGCCGACGATGTTTGAGAACTCCCTCGGTACATAGTACGGTCTAAAACCAACTGCCAACAGTTCAATATCCCAACAGCTTCTCCTTTACTGTGATGTGACCAGGGTTGCACAATCTATTGTTCACAAGCAGAACCAGTCCTCCACCTTTATTCTTTGTACTTGCTCTGGCATCTCTGTCCGCTCGTACTGCAGTGAAAGCCGGGTAAATCCACACAACGGTCGGGAGTGTTGTTGTTTAACCAGGTCTCCGTGAAACACATGAGACTACACTCACGATATGCTTGCTGGTTCTTCACAAGTGCCTCCAGTTCATCACACTAGTTAGCCAGGGATTTGACATTTCCCATGAGGATCGATGGTAGAAAAGGTTTATATCTCCATCTCCTAGCCTTTAGCTTAGCCCTGGCTATGCATCCACGGTACAGCTTCTCTAACCCAGCCAGTATGGGATGTTTAACTCCATATCTGGTAAACTTTAAAGCCAGGAGTTCTTCCTTTGTGTAAATTATTTTCTCTATTGTTGAAACAACGACGTAGAATAAAAAACAGAAATCTACAATAAATATACTAATATATACAAATATATTGCAAAAAACTATGAGCTATGCGGACTTGCTGCCACTTGTTGCCAGCACATCATTTGATAGATAGATAGATAGATAGATACTTTATTTATCCCCTAGGGGAAATTCATGTGTCCATTAGCTTATTGTTGATAATAATAACAGTTAATGATAAATAATTATATAATTATATATAAATAAAAATAATAATTAGATTAGTCCACTTCCTTTGGCTGATGTGTTGTATAGCCTGATGCCAGGGGGAACAAAGGATCTAGTGAACCTCTTTGTTCTGCAGCACAGTGAAATGAGATGTTTGCTTCTATAGCTGCTTCTCTGTCCTGCCAGAATGTGGTGGAGAGGATGGTTGGTATTGTCTAAGATGGCCTCTATCTTACATTGCATGCGTCTCTCCACAATAGTCCTGAGTTAGTCCAGACTCCTGCCAAGCACAGACACAGCCTTTTCTACCAGCTTGTCCAGTCTCCTTGTGTTCATGTCTGACATGCTGTTGCCCAAGCAGACTGCAGCATAAAAAAGTACACTGGCCACCACTTTGTGGGATTGTCTGAAAAACCCCCTCATGCCAGCGTAAACATTTTTTTTTCGACATTTGAGTTTTTAGAAATTCACATGTTTTTTAGTCTGCAATTTCTATAGACTGTCCTGTAAAAAAACAAGTCTATAGGTCGTCTGTGCAGCAGGATATTATGACCCATAGTTGGTTGTAGTAATTTTGACAGGAGCAAAGGGAAAAGTGCGGTGACAAAGGAGGAGGTTGTGGTGGATGGATGGGTCAACAAAACACAGGAATATGACACAGGAGAGCGGTGTTCAATTCCCATGTGAAAGTAGCTGTTTATAGTGTAACCATGACAAAAAAGGTGTGTAATGTTTAGGAAGTACTTTTTTGAACCCAAATCACAATCTTTTCCTAAACCTAACCAAGCTATGATTGTTACTATAGTAACCCTGCCAACAAAGGTATGTACGCCACTGTTGGTACAGTCCACGTGTTTAATATTGTAACCATGACAACCAAGGTCTGGCACTCCTGCTGTATGGGCACTATTTCAGGAGACAATCCTGGGTCGTATCAGAGGGTTGAAACAAAAACAACCTGTGTGGTGAGTTGATGTCAAATTAGTGTCCTCATCATGTATGATATATCTGTCTAGTGTTGTGGTGGTGAGATCAGAGTGTGAAATCCAACGCTGAATCAAAACAGTATCTATGACACGTCTCTTGTTATGCTTACGCATGTAAATCCAGCTTTAGTTTTTGCAAATTCTCCCAAGAGACATTGTGTTAAGAAGTTTGCACCACAATCTCACCAAGTAACACTGTGACAACAATAAAAACAAACAGTTTACTGTGAGGGACCACTAAACTGAAGCAGGTTTTAACTCTCTGAATGCTGATTCACATAAATGAAATGTAATTTAAAATGGATTCCTCAACCCTTCAGTAAATGCAACAGGAACAGTATCAGTGCATTTGCAGTGTGAGTGCTAATTCAAACAATGTAAGAAAGCAGCATAACAACATGATGAACTTGTGCTTTTGAGGAACAGAAAGTAAGACCAGTCCAAAGGTTGCTGGACAATGGCTTCTGTCTGACAGGAAACAAAGCAAGACAGAGCCATCTATCTTCCAGATACATACAATCTACACTGAGGTCAGCCAAACTGGAGCCTATTGCCCAACAACACCAATCAGGAATTAGTTACTTCCTGCCACATGTGGTATGTGGAGCAGTACAGAAATGTGAAGACATTAAGAACATCTTGAAGAAACAGATAAAAACTGCTGCTGTGTTAACTGTTACCAATACCAATACAACTTCAGGTTTCATCAGCCAAACCAACAGTGTTAGTCTGTGTTAGTCTGTCTAAAACTCTGACTTCCCTACACTTCCCTTACCCTTACAACACCTCACAAATATACAGTTTCATCTTTAGAAAGAGTCCTAAAACAGAAAGACATTGTCATTTTTTATCAAATAGCTCATTTACTCAGGGTCTGTTTGTAGTGGCAGATTCATTACATTACATACATTTACAGCCGTGCTGCTCCACCACTGTTACTCTATACATCATGGTCCTGAGAAAAATGTGTCACAGGAAGTATATTGAAAACAGAAACTCAGTAGATGGTAGGAAAACGTCTTAATGTCATTTAATGTGGATGAATCACACCAGGTGGGTGTAAAGTCATCAAAACAACAGGATTTATACACAGATACCGGCCCTTTGATACAAACCATTTCAAATCAGCAATGACGCAGGGCTCCCTCCTCACTAAGAGCTGCAGCTGGTGGACAAAAGAAACTCAAATGAAATCATTGTTTCACAGTGTTTAGAATACTTTGGATCACTTTTTCTGTTCCAGTGTGAAAAACTCTTAATGCCAAGAGCCAAACCAACTCAATACTTTACCTTTAAACACAAATGCTGAACTTTATGTACAAAGTCTAATCAAACGTCAATCCTCAGAATACACCTACTGAGCATGCAGAAGGAGGCAGAGGAATAACTAAACATAAGACACACCGAGCAAAGAGAGCAGGAGAGAGGGAGGGAGAGAGAGAAGTCATCGGAAACGAGGCTTTGTACTAACAACTATGACCAACTCTAGATATCAAACAGAGGGTGTTAGACATAAAGACCTGCCTGTAATAAAAGTCTGTTATATTCTGGAGTTGAAGTAAATAAAGAATAAACTATTGTGAATCCAGGTGGAGGCTGTGCTCTGTGTGAGAGACTAAATAAGAAAGATTATCTATCTCTGGAGTGCATGAAATTGGTCTTCGTCCTTGCCCCCAGTAAATCCAGCTAAAATCACAGCTCAGTCTTTGTCTTTCATTTATGTATTTGGTGATTTTGTTAGACGATGTCACAGTTATAAAATCAGGATTTGACCAGAGGTCCAGACAGATACTAGGTTCTGACCTTGTTTTTGTTTAAAATTTGTGGCATTTTATAGACTAAACAACTCAAGTCAGTATTTCTAAAGCACATTAAACACAGCTTGAGCTGAACAAAGTGCTGCACAAATGACTTTAAAATAAATAAAAGCAATCAAAACACATGTATAACATATGTAAAACACAAGGAAAGCATAGTAAATATACTGTATACTGTATACACATCTGATTTCTAAAGGCAACTGATTCCATAATTTTTGCTCTGTCACCTTTTAGTTTTAGTTGTGATCGTGGGACATACAGGAGGGAGGAGCTTTGAGATCTGAGAGATCCAAGAGCTGAGTGCCATTGAATAAGGTCTGTGATGTGAAGTGGGGCCTGAATAAGACTAATAAAAGTAATCAGCAGGGTCTTAAACTAAATCTTGAAGTGAACAGGGAGCCAGTGAAAGCAGGCTAAGACTGGGATGATGTGCTCAGTCAACGTCCTTGTAGCTGCATTCTACTGCAAGCGAGATAATGAAGACTGGGGAAGGCCAGAATACAAAGAATAACAATAGGCTAGTGGAGTTGAGATGACAGCATGGATTACTTTCTCCATATCATGGAAAAATATGGAGAAAACCTTTAAAACAATAAGTGACACTTAAATCATAAAATCATGTTGCAAAATAAAGGTGAAAAGCAGAGTTTATTCTTCTATTATTTAATACAAGTTCATGTCACAGTGAGGACTGGTGACTGATAACACTATGAATTTTTAAGGCTTTGTTGAAGCCTCATTAAATAACACAGCAGCTGTGTGTTCATCATACACTTAAGAGGGATGCATTTCTCTGTTTTGGCCTTGTCAAACTGTTTGACATGCTCCACAAACAGGGACTTTACAGGGTCCAGATCCAGATTTGGGACTGAGCTTGTTTTAATCTCTCTCACTGATCAAAGTGTGTACTGTTTCCCTCAGTGCGCTGCAGCAGCTTTAACAGCCTGTTTGTTCATCACAAGCTTATTGTTCCAAAGTTTAGGGCCCTGACAGCAAAAGCCCTGTCTCCTTTGGTTTTCAACCTTGACCTTAGAATGACCAGCAGTGAACTACCAGGGGATCTCAGACTGGGTCCTGGATCATAGGGGCATAAAAGCTCAGAAATATAGGGAAGGGCCAGACCAAGCCTGAATTTAAAAGACATTAATATAATTTTTAACTCAGTCCTCAAATAAACAGGCAGCCAGTGTAGAGATGCTGAGACTTTTTGGACTGAACCAGGAGCCGAGCTGCAGCATTTTGAACTAACTGTAGGTGGTGGATTGATTTCTGACTGAGACAGGTGTTACAGTAGTTGAGGCAGAGGGTAATAAAAGCATGGAAGTGTTTTTTCCAGATCTGTGGCTGAAATAAAAGACTTCACTTTGGTTGTATTTTTCAAATGATAGAAATATGACTAAACAACTTTTTTCACCTGGAGTTCAAAACATAGGGTAATTGCATTAGTAGATTGATTAAGGGAGGGAACAGTGTGGAATCCTTTAAAATGAAGGCAGCTCTCAATCAGTGATGGTTCAGATGTATGTTGCTGTTTCCAGACCATCTGCAGCAACCAACAAAGTGGTATGTATATTAACGTTTGAACATGTTTCTTCGTTTCCATTAAAATCTGCCTCCTGAAAGGAGTCAGCAGGTCTGCACCACCACCTGCCACATGTGGCATTTGAGAGCAGCTCAGCAGAAACAAATAAGAAATTAATAAGAAATAAAGTTTATGTTCAACAACAGTAAAATGTATATACATATGATAAACCCTTTTGATAGCTTAAAATCTATAAACTGTTCTCATATTCAGACTGTTCAACAGCTTGGAGTGTAAAAGCTAAAAACCAGACTTACTAAAGATTTTCATGCTGGACGTCAGAACAACTAAATGACTGGTACCCAAAAATAAAATGGGAAAAATTGGTCATTGTGAGTGGGAAAGACACTTGTCACCTCTTTTCACAGTGAATCCACCATTATTCTATCCACCATTATTATTATTCATTAGATAATTCCTTATACTTTATAAAACCTGTGCAACAGCAGAGAATGAGAATAACCTTCAGATCTTATTTGATTCCCATTTTTTCACACACTGCATATAAAGTGTTTTTTGGAAATTCAAATGCTTATCAATGAAAACTAAAAACACAGACAGGGAGTGCTGCTCTGTTTATTGCTGTGGATGTAGGCTATAGGTTTAGCTTTGTTTTGCCCAAAACTGTGAGGTGAAAAGTCCTTTTCACAAACATGAGAAGAAATTTGATTTTCTTTGTGAGTAAAACATGATAATTTAGTAATAAATGCCCTTAAACATACACACAACGTGTCCTTTTAATCTGTTGAAAATGTTTGCGGAGCGTTAGGTCTTACCTCATAATGTTGCCGTTGCGATTTCTAGGAAAACGTTCATTCATATCAGAACAACATAACAATGCACCTGTATGGAAGGGGTTTTAAAGTTGAAGCTGCTGGAGATGGAATTTGTATTAGTCTGTTTTTCTCAGAATGAGAAATGCACTTTGTTTGACTGATGATAAAAATCTCTTTCCAGGTGAAATTGGCTTGTTCTAAGGGTTTCTGTTGAAATAATAATTTTATATAGGATGAAGAAAGAAAGCTGATACTTAATGTTAGAAAATACTCAAAACAGGTAAGACAAGTTATCACACTGGCATTGTTTTTGCTTGTCTTATAGAATAAGAAGGTCAGTGACATATAATATTTCCCATTCAAGTGAATGGGAAAGTGGTCCCTCTCTATGTCTCTTCCCCTGGTTATGTCTACTGAAAGAGCCTTCTAGCAGTGTTGCTGCTGATCTGAACAGGATCACTGTGGCTGAACCACAGCAAACATATGAAGTAGGTTTTGGTTGTGGAGTAAACAAAGATTACAGAAAGAGTAATCCAGGAAAAAGCCAGTTCTTACTCAGAATCCGGTCTGTATGTCACAAGGATTTCCCCTGTGTTTGTGAGCTTTAATCTGATATGAATAATTATTTTCCCTGGAAAGCCTGTTTGCAGATGTACCTGAAAGTTTCCCAGCACCATCCTGTTTCACATTCAAACGCATAAGTTCTAATTGGTTACCTTTTATCTGGCAGACAAGTCATAAAGAGACTTTTTGTGTTTTTGTTCATTCAAGCTGTTTGGGCTTAAGGCCTGTAGAATAACCTAACTGGATGAGCTGTTAAGTGTGGAAGTGAATTCTTAATTATTCCTTCAGATAAGGTTGAAGGCTACATTAGGTTATGAAATCATTAAGTGTTTTACTTTAATTACTGTGCAGACGTGTCTTTGCCACAGGTGACAAGGGGTCAAATCTGCTGTAATATATGAACTATGGACATTTGCCACCCCAACACACCCTGCTGTGTCCAACATCAACTCATTGGGTTAGAGTGATTAATCCTGGGGATACATTGATCCAATCCACCCAGTGAGTATTGGTGCTGATGATGACCTGATCCACACTGAAAATGTTCATTTTGTCAATGTATTGTTCAGTATTTCCATCACTTACGTTCATTCAATCACAGTGGACGCCCAACACTTCAAGTTACCTTAAATAAAATGATCCAAATGAATTCCACAATGTGATGTATACAAATTTCATATTAATGAAAAAGAGAGTTCATCAAAATCATTACATTACATTCATTTGTGTAGTGCATTAGTGCATTCAGACCAAGTAGACACCACTGGGGCCTCAAAGTGCAAAAACTGCGGTTCCTCTAATGAGAGTCTGTCTCCAACAGTGAGTCAATCCCTATAGACTTCTATGTTAAAATGTCCAACTTAACAGCAGAAATAAACATGTTTACAGCCTGGTACAAAAAACAGTTTGGTCTCTATAGAACATGAGGAAGTTTGTTTTTTGAGGTGAGTGAAATTCTATTATTGTTTTATTTATATGTTAGCACTAATTAGCAGGGATCAGTGTCTGCTCACCATACCTGACTTGTTAGTTTACGTCATTAAATAGCTAATTAGCCAGAAAATTAATTTGCATGGATTAGCCTTCAAGTGAGACGCCCAGCTGTGCTAATGATGCTACAGGAGCATATTCATGCTACAGTTATTAAACCAGCATGCACTGTCTCTGCTCCACACATGCCCCACATCTTTTGACATTTTTGGATTAGCTGGGAGTAACTCTTCAGAAACCTGTGGGTGACGTCACAGAGGCTATGTCCATCTTTATTTACAGTTTTTTATTCAGACTCAGTGGAGACAGGAACTACATGTCTAAAATGAAAGTGCATCCTTTTCAAGCAGACAATTAAGTGTGTTCAGAGTGCCACAGTACAATAGTCATAGGGTTTTTTTTTTTCTCAGAAAAGCTTCTCTACATGACACCAGGTTCTTTCATTCAGTTTCAGAGTATAAACCACCTTTTGACCTTTCACCATAATAAAAAAAAAACTTGAATGAAGCACTTACCACAAACAGTACATAGAGGTTACACACTAAACCACATGTACAGTAAACCACAGTGTGAAAAACTCCCACCATTTTCTGTTAAGAGGAAGTGCACTCTGCTGCAGTGGTGTTTAACAGCTGCTGATGTCGAAACGAGAGAATCATGACATGAAAGAGCCAATTGCAAAATTACAGAAAGGTCTTTTCTGTGAGACATTTATGTTTTTATTTGTTTATGGTTTGTATTTAAATTTTCTCAGAACATCAGCACATCAGAGTCTGGCTCCTTCCAGAGAAACCAGTGACATGGTCTTTTGGTGTGTCTAAACCCCAAGAGACTACTTTCCTGTGTTTAAACCTGAACTATACTGCTGCTCACCTGCTCACCCTTGTTCCTGCCAAAAAAAGTCATTATCAATCTTACCTGTGGTGTTTTGTGCTGCAGCTGGGTCCTATCAATACCTGTTTCACTAACGGTACTAAAGGTAGTACTTTTTTGGTCATTACTAAGGCTTAGAAAGTCCCATCAACATTGTTCCTATATCTCTGGTACACTGACACACTGAGATATTTACACTGAAAATCTGAGGGCATACAGAAAAAAAAAAAACCTGTAACAATATTATATTGCATACACCTTTTTTCTAAGATGCCCTTACAGTGTGTATAATACCAACACGAATTGATTCAAGACATCTGACACTCCGTCAAACAAAAGAAGTGAAAACCAACCAAAGGTTCAACATAAGTTAATTTTTATCCTGATAAAAGCCTTGTTTCTTCAAGTCACAGGTCAACTTCAATATGCTTGTCATGTACAGCAAAGTTTTGTACATGGTTCATGTAAATATGAATGAAGCTGGCGGAATTTCATAAAGATAGTGTCTGAGGTTACGTGTGTGTGTGTGTGTGTGTGTGTGTGTGTGTGTGTGTGTGTGTGTGTTAAATATTTACACCCCCAAGAGAACCTGAAACACTGACAACTTTACAGTATAATTCAGTCTCAAAAATGTGTTACTTAAAACACTTAGTTTATGTAAACCCACCCAACACATATCTCTGTGTCAAACCTGAAGAGGAAATTTTCCTAGAAAATCTTTTAATTTAGGATCTCATTGAGAAAGCATGTTGCCTCCTCTTCAGATTCCTGTTCAAGGAAGGTGTTTCCTCAGACTAGGAACACCTCAAAACAAAAAATAAAGTACATGTAAAATAAAAGACTGTGTGATATCACCTATAATGGATCATATTTTGTCATCCATCTCTGTGAGATCACAGCTACTTTATATTACAAATAATTTTAAGGAGGAAGTACTTATTTTAACCCAAATCCCAGTCTTTTCCTAAACTTACCAAGCCTTGACCATTATTATAGTAACCATGGCGACAAAGGTAGGTACGCTGCTCTTGATACAGCCCATGTGTTCATTACTGTAACCATGAAAACAGAGGTCCAGTACTACAGAAGCTGAGAAAGGCCATCCTCACAAATATTTTTTTATCCCATTATCTCAAGATAACAAAGCTTGTTATCCCGAGATAAAGAGATATTAACAGTAGAGAACATTTTTGACTGAACCTCATACACTAAGTCGCAAGTAACACTCCCTAGCAACAATTGTCACAATCCGCCTCTGCTCCTACCTGCTCTCTCTGGGGTTTTTCCATTCCTCCTCATTTACCAACACACCCCTCATCAGTCCTCATCCAACTCACCTGGCCGCACAGCTGCTGCTCTCCAATCAAGCTCATACTTAAGCCTCTCCAGTTGATCCACATGTTGCTAGATTGTTCTCACGGCCATGCCTGATACACCAGCGTCTACCTGCAGCCTGGCTTCCTGTTTTGGTCTCTGTCTGATCCTGTTTCTCCGACCCAGCTTCAGCTCTACTATATGCTCTGATGTCTGGTCTCTGGTTTCTCCATGGCTTCAAGTATCTGTTGGTTTCCTACTCAAAGACTTGGCACCTGAAAACGATTCAACTCAATACTTCCTGGTTTGGCCAGCTCGACTCTCTTGCTGCCCGGTGTCACCATCACTCATTCAATGGGTAAACAACATCCCCTTTACCTACCTATCCTGTGTGGTTCCGCTGTGGAAAGAGTTGGATCTGTCATGTACCTGTTGGCATCTGAAGCTCCTGCTCTGCTCTGACTCATCGACTCTGCTCGATTCCCCTGTTGAGCCCACGGGCTTCCAGGTTCCTCACTCCCAGCCCTGGGTGTCTCCTCCCTCTGTCCTCGGCCACTTAGCTTCATCGCCTACCTACTCCAAGGGTCCTGTGTGAGTACCAGCATTCACTATTCACCTGCACTACTACTGAGAAGAATTACTCACCTGTTGGGCAAAGATACAAACCGTTCATACTCACCTACCTCAAGACCTCTCACCTGCCCATTATCCCCGCAAACTCTCTCCCATTTGCCCATTTGCCCACTTCCCTGCTCCATGCTCCGGCATCCCCAGAAGGCCCTGGACCCCTTCCTCTACCCCAAGCCCCATCTCCTACCCTACTCACCTTACCTCCAGATCCATCAACCTACAAGAACCCTCTGCTGATGAAAATTCCCCTTTTCTTCAATACCCACCTGTATGCAATAATCTGCTGGTTCATAAAGGTCATTAAAAACTATATCCAGTTGTGTGCTACATTTCGGTCTATACCATACCCGTTTCAAAGATTGTATACAAACAGTAACCCGTTAGCTGACGAGGACTCTTTCTGCCCTTGATTGAAATTTTGTCTGATGGATTGATCAGTGTCGTCCTGACATTTTCACTTTACATCTCTAGAAGTTTCCATCTACAAACTGGCTTGGCACATCTGATCTCTGATTACAATGAGAAAACAAGCTTTGATATCTCAACTACACCACTGGTTGGTTTTTTTTTTTTTTTTTTAAATGAGTAACCTAAAGAACTGTCGGTACTGTACTGGCCCACTTAAAGCACTGGATATTGTATGTAACAATTTTATGTATGGTTGTTCAGGTTGAGGGGCTGTTGTGGCACCCTTGTCGCCTCTACTCCCAGGAAGCTGAGGGAGATTTGTTCCGTCACCTCTTCTGCCACCATTTTCTATTTTAATGACTGAGCAGCACCAGCTTTCAGATGTTTATAATATTGTTTAGTGTAATTTGCCTGTTGATCTGTTTCATGGCTGAAGGTTTAGACTGGATTCACTTACAGCTTTCAACCAACAGCAATACTTTTTAAAAAAAAAAAAAAAAAAAAAATTCATTTCCTAAGAAAGGTGCAGGGAAAGAGCAGCCTGAGCCAAATCTGATTTCATCACCCCGGCTTCCAGCAGCTCACTGTTGGAACATCAGGAGTCAGGTGTGGAGCTGTCTGGAACTGACGGCTGGAAAGCTGCACAGTTCTTCTTAAAGACTTGCAGCTTTATCTGAACCTGCCCTGAGCTGTTTTAGTGATGAAACAGCTGGTACAGTTCACTTGATGTACAGTTTGCTGTCAGGATCTTTGGTAGTGTTTGGTCATGTCAGAGGAGGAAAATGAACTCGGAGAATTAATGTATTGTTTGACTTGTCTGTTGACAAGTGGCTCCATAGCTAAGAGGAATAAGATACTTCAGGCTGTAGAAATACACACAATACTTGATAGGAGACAAACCAGAAACATTAATTTTGGGTTTGGTCCTTTTCAATGGATTAATTAACAACAAGAATGAAACAGAATATTGTTTTCTTGTTGCTCTGCACTGTAAAAGTCACATCTGTTGACATGATGACATATTTTTTTTTTTTTTTTTTTTTTTTTCCCCCCACTCCGTTGTTCTCTCAACCAGGATAACAGGAGATCCTTTTATCTGTTTTACATGAGCAAATGTTTTCCCCAGAAATACAACTGTGACAGTAAGAAATTTCCCAGAAAAAATCAGATAATGTGTTTGTCAGGAAGTGAAGAGATTGCACAGATTGTGTTAAATTATGAATGCTCTTGAGAATATTTTCTGTTCTTTTGCAGTTGATTTTGTGGTTGGAGTTACAGACCTGCATTAGATATGAACTGTCTGTTGGTGTAAAACATGGCTGTAAACACTGAATGTAAATTCCATTCAGTTGACTTCTGGAGAAATTATAACTTATTTTAATGGTCTAATAATTAGGCTAATTTTGGTTTTACTGTCTGTGGTCTGTGTTTTTCCACCAGGTGTCATTTATGACAAAGTGAAAAGTCCACTCAACTCATTCAGACACTGAAACTGGAAATGACAAACAAACCAGAAAACTGAGTCAGACATTTGCATTCAAATCTAACTTTTAAAGTAGATTATCAGTTGTCAGATTTGCAGACCTACTCTGGTATAATTGCTTGGTCACCAAATATGGCACAAATACTGTATATGGATCTAGTTTTGGCCAGTGTTGTAGGTTGCAGAGTAGACTGAGGAAATATTAAATGAATTTGGTCACTTAACATTTTAATGATATGGGTATGTTGACTATCTGGATGAAAACTTGATGTCCTGTCTGTCTGTCCCATTCTCGAAGATGTGACATCTCAGTAACGCCTTGAGGTAAATTCATTACATTTGGCACAAATGTCCACAATTTAACACAAATCAAAGAATAGATAGAAACTGATGCATGGTGCAGCTGACTCTGAGCTTCAAAACTGCTCTTTAGAAAGGGTGATGTCATATATATATAAAATGTATAAAATATATATATATTATATATATATATAAAATGATTATGTGATGACATTTTAAATCCAAAAAGTCAAAGGCCAACTTCCCTGTGACATCATAATGTTCTGCAAAAATACTTCTGTCCATTGTTCAGTGCTATAACACAGGAACAGAAGGAGAGATTGTGACCGGTTGGCAGAGGCATACAACCACGTGGTGGTAAATCTAGTCTTTTCTGTTTTTCAGCAACAGGTTGTATCTCACAGGTGTGATCCCACACGTCTTCTGTCTGCTTGAAAAGTTAAAATATTTCCCCTGGGGCAAATCATCTTAAAAATGAATTTACAAAACAAATGTGGAAATATTGGGTTTAAATGCTGGTTTGACATCTGTTAGTTCTGACTTTACACTTAATCTTATGATCAAGCTTCTGCTGAGCTCATGCAGCAGGCTGCAGACTAACAGTTTTATAACACCCTTGCTGGCATACAAGGCATTGCCTGGTGCACTTTTACAGAGTGTGTTCAGACTGCTACACTTCTTTCACATTTGCTTATGTTGCAGTTTCCAGTCTTCCTGGGTCTGATGCTACAAGCTTTGCAATCTGGATTTGGGGTTTTTCCTGCTGTTCTTCTCTCCGAGAAGAGTGAGAGAGTTCTTCTCAAGTTCTTTTCAAGCAGACAGAAGACGTGTGGGATCACACCTGTGAGATACAACCAGTTGCTGAAAAACAGAAAAGACTAGATTTACCACCATGTGGTTGTATGCCTCTGCCAACCGGTCATATGGGGACGTCGGTGGACAGACATTTTCAGGTCTCTCCAGAGATGTTGGATTGGGTTCAATCAGGATTCTGGCTGGACTTGACTGTGTGCTCAGGGTCATTGGGCTTCATTCACCAATATCTTAAGCAATTTTCTGAAATTCTTTGTTGTTCTTAAGAAAGTTCTTAGAGAAAACTACGTCAGATTCAAGAACGTGTTCTTAAACCGCAGAATTGTGCTCACCTGTGTTCTTAGATTGATGAATGCCAATCTCCTTGTAAATTGAAAGCGTGTGCCAGTTGGCCTGAATTAGCATAGGTAAATGCCCGAAAATGCCTTTAAAAGGGCATGAGACTGAAGGGTCATGTGCACAACAAAGTCACAAAGAGATACCAAAGTTGAGAAAATGCCTAAACGAAAATGTAAAGATGGAGAAGCGGAATCAAAGCGCAAAAGGAATTTCAGCAGTTGTGGAGGTACTGCTGCAGAAAGTGAGCCACAAAAAAGCGGTAACATTTAGTAGTGTTACCTCTGGATATAAAATTACACACAAAAATGATGCATGGGATGCAATCACACATTCAGTGAATGCAGTATCTGGAGAAGCGCGCACTACAGATGAGGTTAAAAAGAAGTGGTTTAATATAAAATCTGACAGCAAAAAAAACTCCCATTCAGATGGGAGATGCAGAGCACTGGAGGGGGGACAGCGGGCAAAGAATTCTCTGAGCTGGACCAGCACATTGGGGCCATCATCGGAACGTCTGGACACAGACCTGGGCCCCGAGTCAGAACCTTCATCTCCTCCTAGTCCATCTTATATCTATCTATATCTATATCCATATCTATCAATCTATTTTTTCTGGAATAATATAATTTATAACGAGTGTGTCCTAAAGGCAGGTCTAAAACATCGTCTTTAGAAAGATAAACCTACGTGCTTGTATTCGATATTTGCACAATTGGGCCTATTTAACACATACAAATAAAGGTCACTACAAAGGTTTAATTTACCTGGAACCTGGAACCTGCAGCAGTACCTTCATGCGTGCTCCCAGGTTCCGTTCTACCCGTCTGATCTCAGAAGCAGTTCTTGACAACCAAGAAAGAATTGTCGAAACGTTGACACAGATTGCCTCAACACTTGCCACAATCTCAGATACACTTAAAGAAATTAATAAAAAAAAAAAAAAAAGATAAAGATGTGCACTGAAATCAGTTTGTTCTATTTTTTTAGTGATACGTTTCTTTCTTGATTAATTGTAAGCTATAAATAATCACACTTTAAAAGTCAAATTAATTTTAAAGCAGCTTTATTCACAACCGAGCAATTAATTGCTCTCGAACTTGGACAGCGAACCTGTTGTCTGGTCTCAGGAGCACCTCAGGACGCACATCCTCATTGTTGTGGCTGAGGGGGAAGTTGTACCCCACACTTCATTGCAATGTTGTGCAATACACAGCAGGCCATGGTTATCCTACAAACCTACAATGATGAAAGGAGAGGCAAATTATAAAATACAAAATTATGATAAAATTGGCCTGAGTTAGTCAGTTCTCTCTATAGTTTTTGCAAGAATAAAACAAATAGTCATCTGTTCTCCATATATACACACCTTTTCCGGTTTGTAAAGCATCTTGTAACCTGCTGTGTCCAAACACATCCAGCGTCCCTTTAAGAATCCAATTGTATGCTTGACGGTGGAGCAAGTGCGTGCATGCTTCTGATTGAATGAAACCTCCTGGCGAGTCTGAGGGTTAGTTAGTAGGATTATTAACCAGGGGGCCAGTGCATATCCTCGATCTCCTAAAAAAACAAGTCATTATTGGAATAGAAGGCCACTGTTGTAGAAAATTATAATTATTCAAAGATACGTATCAATGAGCTATGCGTCACCAGCAGCTTCTTGTTCGAGGCGCATGCCCACAGAGCTGTTCTGTAGGCTGAGGGAGTCGTGTGCTCCTCCTGGAAAGTGGGAATCCACATACAGTAGGTGGTTCTGGGAGTCGCAAATGAGTTGGACATTTATGGAGTGATATTGCTTGCAGTTGAGGTATTTGAATAGATCTGGAGAGGGTGCCTTAATGCGCACGTGCGTGCAGTCTATTGCTCTGATGGTGTTAGGTAGACCAGCAATACAGTGAAATCCCCTCTTGACTGGGACTTGTTCTTCAGCTGTATATGGGAATTTTAAGTATTGTGTAGCTAGTAGATTTATTCCGTTCACGACTCGTGGGAGAGCACGGCTGATGGACAGCTGTGATATGCCCACCCTGTCTCCCAGCTCCTGTGTTCCAGTGGCTAAAAAGCCCAATGTGGAGTGTACCTACACATGTGGTGGTACAGAGTTAAACCTTCTTGTATGGCTCCGCAGTGCTGGCTCCAAATGATTACAAGGTCCAAGAGGACAGCTCTTGTTAGCCTAAAGCGTCCCAATAAATACTCATCACTCTCTGCAAATAAATCAATATTGTCATGGAAAATTCATTCCCTCTGTAGAGCACAATCTGCGATATCTTACAGCAGCAGTAAATATGCCATTGTGTGATCAGGCCTTGGGTGCAGAAGGCCTACTTTTGGCCTATAAATAAGATGACTATCACTGACTATTGGATGACATGGTTCCCAATTAACATAATTGATGTGAATTTAAGTTTTAGTGTAGTGTTTATTTTAAAAGACCATAACTCTTTGTAAAATAACAAAAGTTATTTTGAAAAAAATTATAAATGAGAAAACTATTATTGTAATTTAAATAATATATAACTGTAGAACAAAAGAAAACGCAATAACCACTTATTTTGCTCAAACATGTCAGCACTCAAATGTGCATAAGAATACTCTTGAGTGTGCGTAGATAAAGTTCTTACCTGAGAACAAATCCCAAACAAGAAAACATTGGTGAATGTCAGAATCAAAAAAAAAGTAAAAAGTGCGTAAGTGGGTTTTAAGAAGAAATTTCTTCTTAAGAATGGTTGGTGAATAAGGCCTATTGTCCTGTTGGAAGGTGAACCTTTGGCCCAGTTTGAGGTCCTGAGCTCTGGATCACGTCTCTGTACTTCGCCCCGTTCCGCTCTCCCTGACCTTTCTTCATGTCCCCCCCGAGCCTGATGCTGCCTTCACCATGCTTCACTGTTGGGATGGTGTTTGCAGGTGATGAGTGGTGCCTGGTTACCCACAGACATGACGCTTATAAGTGAGACCAAACAGTTCAAACTTGGTTTCATCAGAACAGAGAATCTGGTTCCTCACAGTCTCAGAGTGCTTTTTTACAAACTGTCACTGAGGTCAGGCTTCGTCTGGACACCCAGATCAGTGGAAAGCTGCAGTCATGGTTTCTCTATCCAGAGTCACCATCAGGTTCTTTGTCTCCTCTCTGACCAAGACCCTTCTCCCCTGATTGCTCAGTTAGTGCGGGTCAAGCTCTAGAAGAGTCCTGGTTGTTCCAGATTTCTTCCTTTAAGAATGATGGAGGCCACTGTGCTCTGAACCTTCAATGCAGCGGAAATGTTTTGGTAGCCTCGACACAATCCTGTCTCTGAAATCTGAAGTTGTTCCTTCCTCCTCATCAAGGTGTAGAAACATCTCAAAGATCATCAAGATCAACCTCAGCTAAAATTTGGGTGGGAATACTATAATAATAATGATAATTATTTAAGGCTGCAACATGACAAAATGTGAAATAAGTGAAGAAGTCTGAGCACTTTCTGAAATCAGTTGAGCCCTCTCATGTATACTTTCCTTCCTACTGAAAAGAATTATGACACCCACCACCCCAGCCCCCTCCTCTCGCTGTATCAGTGACCTCTGACTTTACATCCTGTTGTGTTAGATTATTATGAAACAATATAACTGGGTCTTTTGGAGTGTGCCAGGAAGGATGAAGACGGAGGGTGAAGAACAGCAAATGCAGACACTTAGACACTTCACCCCCCCCCCCCCCCCCCCCCCCCACACACACACACACACACACACACACAACACACCTCCTGTCTCTCCCTCTCTCTAACCCTTATTGTCATGCAATTCTTTTTAAACAGTCCTCCCTCCTTTTGTTTCCCAGCTCAGTTTGGCAAGATTATAAAAGACATGTGATAACATCTGTTGTGTGGGTGCAAAGACTTGTTAACAATTGATAATAATGATGATAAAACTATGTCTGACCACTGGCAAGTTTGGCATAGAAATGCAGTGGAACTCAGTTAAAGGTCAATGTGGGACTAAAAATGGGAAAGAGTGATGAGATTAGTTTAATTTAAAGCTCCATATTTTCCTCTTCTCCAGTGTTTTATTTGAAGTGTAAGTAACTGGTAAAGGAAGGACAAGTGATGAGTCACCAGTCTTTAATTTAGACATGTCGCACCAACACTGCAGGTAACACTGACAGGACAGTTTAACAGTTAATGTGACTGTCACTGCAGTGTGGCAGCTATGTGAGTGTGACCGGAGCAGCAGGGTTGAGATGAGGGCAGAGATACTGTAGCTGAGGATGTTTTGACTTCTGTTTAATGCATGTATTCTTCCTGTTATGTCTGTCCACACACAGTATTTAGTCTTTCACAGAGGTCTAATGTACAGATGATTGAAGTGAATGACAAGACGATCCTGAGTTCTGACTGCTGTGGAGCAAAACATATTTTACTGTCACTCAGTAAAAGAAATATTCTGCTCTCTGATCAAGAACAGCTTCCTTAATGTGTTAATGAACAGTGCTGTCCACCTTACTGTATTTGCATTAGGTAAGAGAATTAACTGTAAATGTTACCATGTGGGCTGGAATGATGAGAAATAAGGTGGGATAATTACACCTATGACAATATGGCTGTGTGACTGTGGCTGTTAGAAAATGACACAAAAACATAAAACATAACAATATATACTATGGCCCTACAAAAATGACACCTTAGGATTTGTGTTGTGACGATAGACATGTGTCAGCAAATGAACAGGCTTCACTCCACAGTCTGCCGGAAATTATGTAATTTAGCTGCTACTGATAACAGCTGAGAGAGAGCGATTAATGATTAATGATTTAAAAGAGAGAGAGAGAGAGAGAGAGAGAGAGAGAACCTTCTGCAGAAAAACAAAACAAAAGTGAAACTTAACTGAAAATTGTGTAATATGTGTCAATGATTTATTCTTAAAACACAAACAAATGAATTTTGTTTAATGAGTGCATTTGGTTATTACTGAACAGTAGATGTTTCTTAATATGAAGTATCTTTAACTACTTTTATTTACATCTATTGCTTAACTACTTCAAATGAGTCACTTGGATCTTCACTAGCAATAGTTTGTGTGTACCTTTATATAGATTAACTGGAGACTGGAGATATACACAAGTGAGTAATAGGATGTTGAAATATAAAGAATTAAAAAAAAAAACTTTTACATGAAATACTGCTCAATGCATCATGGTCAATATAAGACTTTGCTCCTGGTATTTTGGAGACTTGAGGTACAGGATGTGTGAGAGTGAGTGTTATATAAATGTCAGTGCAAGTGTTTTATAGCGGTACAGGGGGAGGTGATGATTGGACATGGTCATGCTGCTTAGCACCGCAGTTTCCTCTACAGGAAGACTGAAGTAATGTGACTCACCTGTTCACCTGTCCATCAAACCAGCAGCAGCTCGTAAAACCACACTGAGATGAGGACAGTAGCAACAGTAACATCAGGAATAAGAATCTGATCCTCTGCTGCTCGCTGCTTACAGCCACAGGAGGGTCAGAGGTCAGAGGTCAATCATGTTGTGTTCATGCAAGTAGATGTCACCAGGGTCGACTCTAGCCATTTTGGTATCCTATATCCTATATATCTTGGTACAAACGTTCACTTGGACTAAATTGAAGACTTAATCAGTATTTTAGCAACAGTAGAGCAACAGCTTGGAAGTGACTGCTAGTTAACATGTAGTCTTAATGGGCCACATTTCACTCACCGTTTCAAACTTCCATTGTTCCATTGTTGTGACAACAGAAACAGAAAAACATGTGAAGGAAAAACAGCTTTATTATGAATTCAGCTGTATTAAAATACTGTGTATGTGAACACAGAGAGTGATGTTCTATTTGATCAGCTGTGGATAAACAACATGCTAAAATTCTCACTGTCGCTACAATCAGTCTGGACATGTGTGTTTCTCTCTTTTCTCTCTGAAAAAGGCCTGAAGTATAAACAGAGGGGTGACGAAGCATTGACCAACTGACAGAGGAAGTACTCTATTCACACACATTTACATTTTCCAATCATGGCAGTTCCAGGAATGGGCTGACCAATCAGGAGATGGTAAACACACAGAGGGAAACTGTAAACATAGCAACAGAAAGTGGAGGAAATGAGGAGAGACTCTTAATGAGCTGACAAAATACACAGTATAAGTATTTTTCCATTTCTTTCCCCTCTCCTGGAAAGAAGATGACACTAGACTGAATATAAATATGAATGTCATGATGTCAATTGTTTACAGTGGCTCCACAACAGTTTTCAACTACATCCTCAATTTCGAAACACTGACCATGTGGTCCAGACAGAGATTAGGTTCTCCTCCCAATGTTCACTCAGACATGCAGATCTTCATGTGTTTTCTGTGCTGTGTAACCTACAGCTGATGTCAGCCAGTTCATATATATGTGCTCTTGCTTGTTTTGTTTCTATAAAAAGCTGTTCCATGGAAGACATCCATTTCCTGTCATTTCACATCCCCTTCCTCTCCCCACAGCATCAAAGCTATGGAGTCATAGGAGTGCCATAAAAAAGAATAAATCTGTAAAAGAAGAAGAAAATAAATGTAAAAATATAAAGCAAAATATATAAAAGAATTTTAAAAAATGCCTTTCCGCTGTTGATTTTTCTTTCCTTTTGCTTTTGCTATTCCTTGGAGGGCCAAGTGGTCAATCAACTAGTGAAGGGCAAGTTTACCTTTTTCCCTTTCTGTTATGACTATAGTACATGTGGCGCTGTCTCTACATTCTAAAATGATTAAAGATGATTTTTTTTTATCTATGTACTTCTCAAAAAAATGA
This sequence comes from Seriola dumerili, assembly GCF_002260705.1. Taxonomy (NCBI): domain Eukaryota; kingdom Metazoa; phylum Chordata; class Actinopteri; order Carangiformes; family Carangidae; genus Seriola; species Seriola dumerili. The sequence goes on from NW_019175423.1 coordinate 261,947, forward strand.
AGGGAGCACTTAATCATCATTCATAATCACAGTATAACACCAAGTCAGTTAAACTTCAGGGATATCAATCTGTCCATTCAGGAAGCAACAAGTGATTGTGAATCAATTTCACCTGCTTTGGTGCAAATGAAAGTGACAACAGATGCAATGGAGAGGCAAAAGCAAGACAACCCCAAAAAAGGGAATTGTTTTACATGTGGTGGCCACAGACAATTGCTCGCTCCTGATCCTTCCTGACTGATTCTTCTCTAGTTTTGTGTTTTACTAGAGTCCTTGTCACTACTGGTAACATGAGGCGGTACCTGCAGCCCAATCAGGTTGCACAGGTAGTCCAGCTCCTCCAGGATGGCACATCCATACGTGCAGTCGCAAGAGGGTTTGCTGTGTCTCCCAGCGCAGTCACAAGAGCACTGAGGAGATACCAGGAGACCGGCTGTTACACGAGGAGAGCTGGACAGGGCTGAAGAAGGGCATCAACCTAGCAGCAGGACCGGTACCTGCTCCTTTGTGTGAGGAGGAAAACGAGGAGCACTGCCAGAGCCCTACAACATGACCTCCAGTAGGCTACTGGTGTGCATGTTTCTGACCAAACTGTCAGAAACAGACTCCACGAGGGTGGCATGAGGGCCCCACGTCCTCTAGTGGGACCTGTGCTCACAGCCCAGCACCTTGCAGCTGCAGCATTCACCAGAGAACACCATTGGCAGATCCGCCATTGCCGCCCTGTTCTCTTCACAGATGAGAGCAGGTTCAAACTGAGCATGTGTGAACATGTGACAGGCGTGAAAGAGTCTGGAGATGCCGTGGTGAATGTTATGCTGCCTGTAACATCATCCAGCGTGACCGGTTTGGTGGGGGGTCAGTGATAGTCTGGCATATCCTTGGAGGCTTGCACAGACCTCCATGTCATAGCCAGCGGTACTCTGACTGCTGTTAGGTACTGGGAAGTCTGAAATCCTCAGAGCGATTGTCAGACCTTACGCTGCTGCAGTGGGCCCTGGATGTTATTAATGTGGGAGTGAAAAGAAAGTGAGCTGTCGAGGATGACACCCAGACTCTTACCCTGTGGGGAGGGGGAAACTGTGGAGCTGTCTATGGTGAGGGAAAAACTGTCAGCTTTGGATAGGGAGGATTTGGTGCCGATAATAAGAAGTTCAGTTCTATCACTGTTTAATTTGAGGAAGTTTGCAGTGAACCAGGATCTGATTTCAGAAAGGCAGTGGGTGAGGGAGGAGGGAGGGAGAGTGGAGTTCGGTTTACTGGAAAGATAGAGCTGGGTGTCATCCGCGAAGCAGTGAAAGTGAATACCATATTTACAGAAGATATTGCCGAGGGGGAGGAGGTGTATGATGAAGAGGAGGGGGCGGAGCCCTGGGGCACACCTGAAGTAACGGGGGAGGGCTGTGAGGTAAAGGACTTGAGTTGAATGAACTGAGTGCGGCCAGTGAGGTAAGAGTGGAACCAGAGAAGGAGGGTGTGAGTGATGCCAATGGAGGAAAGTCTACTGAGGAGGATGGGGTGAGAAACGGTGTAGAAGGCCGCACTCAGATCGAGGAGGATGAGGATGGAAATCAAACTGGAGTCAGATGCCATGAGGAGGTCATCTGTGATCTTTATCAGGGCTGTCTCTGTGCTGTGGCGGGGATGGAAACCGGACTGGAATTGTTCATATAGGCTGGTTTGGGTGGGATGGGTGTGGAGCTGAGAAGCAACAGTTTTCTCTAAAATTTTGGAGATGAAAGGAAGGTGAGAAATGGGGTGGAGGTTATTGAAGTTATTAGGATCTGAACCAGACTTCTTCAGGATGGGGCTGACGGCTGCACATTTGAAGAGAGTTGGAACAATTCCAGAGGACAGTGAGGAGTGGATAATAGCTGATATGAGGGGGATCCAGGGGGATCCAGTTGACATGTAGAAGGCTTGGACTTGGTGATGAGCTCAGATATTACTGAGGGACGAGGAAGTTCAAAGGTGGAAAATGGATGACAAGGCGGAAGAAGTTCAGAGGAGGGGAGGGGTGAGGTTGTGGAGCCAAGATGCTGGTGGATTTTCATGACTATTTCATTGAAGAACCAGAGAAGAGAATTACAGGTGTCCATGGAGTAGAAGTGGGGGGGGTAAGGAGTCAGGGGGTTGGATGATGCTGTTGAAAACGGAAAAGAGAGTCTTTGTGTCGCCTGCATTAGAGCAGATAAGTCCAGAGTAGTATTGTGATTTAGCATGAGAGATGAAGTCCTTATAAAGAGATAGCTGAGCAGTATACATGTCTTTGTGGATGGTAAGACCAGATTTCCTGTAGAGTCTTTCAAGCTGTCGATTTTTGGATTTCATGGCACGGAGATTGGGAGTGAACCAAGGAGCAGACCGAGTAAAGAAAACAGAACGAGATTTGACAGGAGCGAGTGAATTGAGAATGTTGGTAAGACCGTTATTGTACAGGGTGACAAGATCATCAGGGGTGAAGGAAGAGTCCGGTGTCAGGGTGGCGATACAGGAGGAGAGGGAGTCCTTGTTAATGACCTTAATGTTGCGGAATGAGATGACAGGGGGGGTCTTGGAAATGGAGAGACGGAGGGTGACATTAAATGAGAGGAGGAAATGGTCTGTAATATAGAGTTGATCAGCAGTACAGTAGGAGGGGGTGAGACCAGAGCAGCAAATTAAGTCCAGGATGTGTCCTTTTCTGTGTGTGGGGAAGTCTGAGAACTGCTGGAAGTCAAAACTGTCGAATGATGAAGAAAAGTCTTTGGTGAGGGGAAGAGCAGTATTGTTCATGTGTATGTTGACATCTCCCAGCAGAATTACATTCGGAGAGAGAGTGGAGAGGTGGGTGAAAGGGGCAGAGAACTCATTTGAAAATTCGGTGTGAGGCTTGGGGGGACGGTAGACTGTGGCAATGATTGTGGGAGTGGGTCCAGATATTTGACAGGCAAGGCATTCTAATGACGAGAGAGGAGGCACAGAAACTGGAACAACCTTCCACTTCTTGCGTATCGCAAGACCACCTCCGCGACCAGAGCCGCGAGGTTTGCAAAAGTAAACAAACCCCGGAGGAGTAGAGTCATTGAGCTGGGAAAAGTCACCAGGTAGTTGCCAGGTCTCATTCAAACAAAGAAAATCGAGCTTACGGTCAGTAAGGAGATCCTGGACGAGATGTCCTTTACCCGTGAGGGAGCGGATGTTCAGCAGACCGAAGCTGACGCTGGTGTTGTCGCTGGAGAGAGGAGCATTAGCCGACCTAGCCAGGCGGGCTAACACACTGTGGTCGACAGACCGGCCGGTGTTTATGGGTGGGCGGCAAGTGGAGGACCAGAAGGAGGTAATCCCTTTGGAGCCGGTGAAGAGGAAACCCCGCCGAGATCCACGGTGGATGTACCTCGGGCGATGCTGGAAGCTGATGTCCGGATGGAGACGAAGAGCTGCCGGTGGAGATCTGGACTGCTGAGAGCGGAGCCTGAGAAGCTCCGCCACCGAATACTGGAGTAGTCCTTCCACAGGTAAATGGAGGAAAGACAGGACAGTCCAGACCAGTAGGGACCACACATAAACCCTGCTGGCCCACATAGTGAAGCGCTGTAGAAAGGCAGGGACGTGGAGCCGGGCGGTGAGCCGAGCAGGTAGGCAAAGTTAGCCTGCTATCACAGAAGTACATAGTGATGACAGCAGAAATGAAAAGATCAGGCTACAGAGGAGGGTTAAGATTCCCAAAAAGAGTAGAAATACAGTTGGAGTGTGGCTGGAGAACCGTAAAAACACTTTTTAAAAGTTTAAAAGTTGCCGGTGAGTAGCGGCAGCAAAACGCGCCAGCGTTCACTCAACCGGAAGTTTTCTCATGAGTTTTGCAGGCGGGAGCAGGCCTCAAGGTTGTCCAGCTTGGCTTGTTGTTGCAAACATTGAGATGCTAAGCTATCATGCCACTTTTCCAGCTCATTGATATGCCACTTGTGAGATTTGGTGACGGCCTTGCTTACAGATGTTGGGACTCATCATTCAAGAGACCATATGTTTCTTTGCTCCACTGGACAAAGGAACTCACACTCCACAGTTCCTCACTGTTCACACCTGGGGACGACCCTTCCCCCCACGGACCTTACTGGCCAGCCAGTGTGGGTCAGCGTGTGACATGTGACACCCAAGGGTGTCACCAAACAAAACCAGATCTCTGGCCCTCTTCTCTCTCTTCTTTCTTGGGCTTGCTCTTTAGATCAGCTTCTGTTCTCTCCTCTCGGTTCTTCAAAGGGCAACAAGGCCCCAGCCCAGGTCAGTTCTGCTACCTGAGAAACCAGCTCTCTCGCTGGCCCGCTACCAGCAGCCTGCAAATGCTCTTCTCCTCAATAGCAGCGACCTGCTTCGGATTAACTGTGAGTGAACCAAATCCTCTTCAGAATCAGCAGCTACGACACAAGGCCAGCTGGTTTTCCAAGCAACAGGAGTCGTAGCAGAGTTAGCATGGAACAGCTAACTCTGTGAGGAGAACAAAGGAGATAACCACAAAGCAACACAGCCAGACAGGACTTTACTCCACCAGGAAACCTCCCAACTCCCTGGACTTTACACCAACACTGGAAAGGACCTCTTTGCTTGTTCCAAGGACTGGGTAACGTTAACTGACTGGGCCTAACCTTTCCCAGCACAGCATAGCACAGCACAGCATAGCATAGCATAGCTAATGTACTTGTTGATTGATGTCTTGTTGTTGTAATGTTTGCTTAGGTTGTGGTCAGTCATACAGTTAATCAAGTACTCGTATGTTCACACACATAGCAGTACGTCTCAGTTCTAGAACCTGCATGAAGCTAACCACCCCCCTCTAACCTGGTACCTTTAGATTACATGAGCTAGGCTAACAAAGAAACTCACACCTTCCCTCTCACACACCCCAGGTGGTCCAGCGGCCATTTTGAGTAGTTTCTTTGTTTACCGCCATCTTGTGTAGTCTTCTTTGTTCAGGTCATGTGGTCACAGTGACCACTTTGAATCGGCCATCTTGCCTTTGTTTGTGTCCCCACAAACACACACACAAACACACACACACATACACACACCTGTATATACTAGATCAGACATTGTGTTTTACTCTGCTTCATTGTAAATAAATGCCTTTAAGTATAACTACTGGTGTGTTTAATGTTGCACAAGCGTGAATATTGCCAACCTCTACTTGGTAGAATTCCAATCCTTCAACTTTAACTTACTGTTGATTTGGTAATTTGGTTATAGTTAGTAAGCTAATGGTTAATCAGAGTTCCAGATTAATGGTAATAAATTGAGACTAAAACCATATTGGCTATTTTGCCTATTAGTTTAGGCTGGTGCCCCGTGAATTAATTTTAAAGTTATTATTTAATATTAATATTTTTAATATTAATATTTTTTTAATTTATGATAGCCAATAAATTGATAAACAACCGAAATCCAACATAGTTGGTGTCCAGCTCATGAGGTAGAGCTCAGACCCAACACAGACATCATCTTCACTGATATCATATTCAGCTGCTTTGAGGCCTGCAAGGGATCCGTACCATTCAGCATATTTATCACAGCTAGGACATCTTCATTGGTAATTGGAGTCATGGCCCTATCAGCATTAGCTTTAGCCTCTTCCAGACCCATTAGCTTTGCCAAAGTCTCAGAATCTTCTTCTCTGACTCCCTTTTCTTGTCTCCTTCCCTTACCTTGTTTTGACATTTTGTTTAGAACTTCATAACTTATTTCAGACACCAGAAATGAAAGTTGACTGTCTCTTGGGTGAGGTAAAATGTGAAGTTGAGATGGAGCTCGACTCCATTCCAAGGCAAACCGGGAAGGCCTAATTCAAGCTTTTTAAATGAATTCATGCCTGTCAGGTGTGTTTAGGTTTTCCATGAGTCCATTTAGGGAAGACTTCTGTTTGATGCTGTTGTGTGGTTTGTAGGCAGTTGTAATGTTGATCCAGTATATGTTGTAACTGTATGCTCTTTAAAGTGCTAGCTAATGCTGTTAGCTTACCACTGGCACTGCAATAAAAAACTGTGATATTAACGAACTTCACTCTGCCAATTTCCAGTATGATGAGGTCCTCAGTCATTTAGAAAAACTGATGAAACATTGGTAGATGCTACAGGAACAGTGGGTTTTTGTAGACTGTTTTTAATTGTCAATGACTATGTAGCATGAATGGCTGGCTATTAAACCCTAGAAATGAGTGAACCTGCATCAAGGCTGTGGTTGTGTTGCGTCAGCTTTAGTTTCCGTCTAATAATCAGTGTGTCAGTGCCGCTGCTGTTTCTGTGAGTCTGGAAGTGACCCAGATAAACCTGCAGAGGGTTCAGGTTATGCGTGTCTCATCACGCCTCAGCTCCTCTCAGCTATGTGGCCCTGCCGGCCTCCACCTGAGCCCTGCTGCAGTCACAGTCCTACATATCAAACACAGATGGATCAGGGACAACTGCAGACCAGCAGTTTGTGCTACCTGGTGCCAAACTTTGTTTTCAAGTGTTTTAAATTTGTGCCTGCCAACAGAAACAATGACTGACACAGCCACAAGTGAAGAGCAGTAATTTGATTCAGAAAAAATACAGTAGATAACTTAACATGGATCATCTCCATCTTCTAAATACTGAAAGAAAATTTTGAGAAAAATGTATCTGCAGTTGTGCATGACTGGTGTCAACTTTAGTTCACAATATTTTTTTCCACACACTTACTATTTACTACACTTCAAATTTTCGTTAAAACTCTCTACATGCCCGGTTTTTACCAATGCAATATTTAACAAATTTTGCTTTTTGAACTCTTTGTCATATTCAATACCTTCAAATTGTACCTGTGGGATACTGAAAACTATCATATGTACTGGAACCAAGACCATGTTCTCAGAACCTCATGGTTGCTGACCACAGACTGTAAATAAAGATGGATGTAACCTCGGCGACATCACGCACAGGTTTCTGAAAAGCGGTTTTCAAGCTCAGAGTGAGCTGCTCCACAGATGCCATCTCGGCTGTGTCTGACTCCACCCCTAACTCCCAGCTAATTCAAAAAATGGGCAAAGAGGAGGGATGTAGAACTTTAAGCATTAATAAAATAAACAAGACTAGGTCAAACCATGTATGTATCTAGATGATCCAAATCTTGTTTTTAGAACTGCAACATTGTCTGACAAATCTTTAAACACATAAAAGAAAGTTATTCTTTCTTGCTTTCTTTTTTTAAATTATTTTTCAGGCTTTTGCCTTTTTATACAGTCATAGAGAGGGAGAGAGATAGAGAGTGGATGACACGCAGCAAAGGGCCACAGGTCGGACTTGAACTTGGGATGCTGGGGGAAGGACCAACCCCAAATGTCACATACTCCACCAGGTGAACCACTGGGGTGCCTCAAGACAGAGTATCTCTCTTATTCAGTGTCTGACACAGAGCACAGCCTCCGTCTGGATCCACAATAGTTTAGTCTTTTTTCGTCTATTTACTTCAACTCCAGAGTGTAACAGACTTTTATTAGAGGCAGGTCTTTATGTCTAACTCCCTCTGTTTGATATGTAGAGTTGGTCATAGTTGTTAGTACGAAGCCTCGTTACCAATGACTTGTCTCTTGCTCTCTCTGCTCTGTGTCTGTTTAGTTATTCCTCTGCCTCATTTAGTAATAATGATACATGTAATGAAAGTAGTTTATTTGCTGTAATGGAGGCGAGGCTCAGTGTATTGGAGACACTCCTGCACTTCCCTGCAGTTCCAGAGGAGCCGGGAAACCAGAGCGGCTCAGTGCACAAGACACCTGTAACAAGAGGTGCAGCCCTGTGCCCCCGGTTGGCCTGGACCAGGTTTATACCCAGTCTGTTTGAAAAAACATCTCTAAAAATAGAGACAATGAGCTAAATTGGCAACACTGCAGCTGCAAATACCCCCCAAATAGAACATGTTTGTACCAGAAACTCCAACTCAGTGATGAGGCGCTCAGCTGACCAATGGTGGAAATATGGTCAGTCAATGAGGAACATTCCAGATTATATGGCTGGCCCCACTGTTTCGTTCCAGCCAGAAAACTTAATAAACAGGTGAGTTATATAAAAAATCTCCCCCCTTAGTCATCATGAAGGAGGAAATTAGCTTTAGAGACCAAAACTGTTTTTTTGTGCCATGCTGTAAACATGTTTATTTCTGGTGTAAAGTTTTAACATGGGAGTCTATGTGGTTCGAGTCACTGTTGGAGCCAGACTCTAGTGGTCATTAGAGGAACTGTAGGTTTTAACACTTCAGTGTTGGCTTCATTTTTCACCTCCAGAGGTTGATGCTCGACACAACTGAATACTAAAGTCTGATGTTGAGGTGTTTTTCATAACAGAATTGGATCAACTTGCCAGCTGTGGCCGTTTTTTAAATTTTTTATTATTACAATTATTATCTTGTATCTTCAACCCAGTAGATAAACTGAAATGGCAACAAACAGAAATGTGAGAATGCCAGTGTTAGAACTGTGCAGGTACAAGCATGATTGTACCAAAACCTGTAAACTGCACTGTGAACTTCACAGGTAAACTTCAGAGAGCTGCACAGTCACTGCTGCAGTCACCGACTGTTCAACAAGAAATACTTCCAGCCAGTAACCCCCATCTAAATCCACATTTATGAGATCCAGCCTGTTCTTTACTGAGCTTTAGGGGTGTTGGTAGGTGTAGTTTTGAGCCTTGCACAGAGCCAGGCTATCTGTTTCCCATTGCCTCCAGTCTTTATGCTAAGTTAGGCTAACCACATCCTGACTCCTAAACACACAGATATGACATCCATGCTTCACAATTTCCTAAACATTTGTAAGGTTAGGCTGTTACTTGGTGATGTAGCTTTCACTGAGTTGTAATTTAATGAAGTTGTCGACATCCAGACGTCTCAGCTCATATAAGGAGAGGTTTAGTGAAATGTCGTTCACACATTGTGACGTGTGTTGACCTCGGTGTGCTCCTCTCCTGCTGTGTGACTGTGCAGCTCCGAGAGCACCGGCAGGCACTCCTCGCTGTTACTCAGTGTCTTTATTGTCACTCCGTGATCCAAAGCGACAACTCCATCACTGTCAATGATTTTCCACTAGAGCTGAGTCCAGGGGACAACTTCCCCAGATTTAACAAAAGGGACAGCAGGGAGGGGAATACTTCTGTCTCCTCACATTTCCCCGTTGGATCAGATGGTTCTGTTTCCCTTCACACAGGACAGAGCGTCAGGCGAATTGCATCTGTGGCTCATACCTACCACCAGCTTCTCTCCAGGAACACCAGAAGTCAGGGTGTAAATCTACCAACAGACTGTGAACTCACAGACAGCTGAAGCAGCTTGTTGATCAATTCAGTGACATTGTCAAAGTCAAAGTTTCATGTTATTTACTGCTGATGTGTAAACTACAGTACAGTCATAAATACAAACATTTTCTGCAACAACCCACCTAGTTTAATCTCAGTAACAATAACTACACAACCAGTGTTGTGCAAGTTACTCAGGAAGAGTAATAAGGTATTTCTTTTACTTATTACGCCTATGAAAGTAATAACTTTACTTATTACTTCATATCAAAAATAATTAGTTACATTACTCATCATATTACTATATTACTTTTGCTATCCCCTCATCCTGAAAAAGTGACATAGGCCTACAACCTGTTTAGGCAGCTCCTTGTACAAGTGAATCCACTTTATCGAAACAACTGACCTCACAGAGGAGGAGTGAACACAACAAAAGCACACACACTGCAGCCTCTATAAAACAAATAACGTCTCTCACGCTTCTTGAACTAGTATTGTCTCACTAGAGCAGGGACTATTTAATGTTCTTAGAAAAAATTAAACATTGCATATTGAGGGTGATATTTTAGCTTCCTGTTATGTAATTAAAACCCTGGCATTTTAAACAAGGTCCCAGTGTTCAGAAGTGAAATATTTGTATCTCATTAGCAGCAGCTTATACCCCTTCTTTATTTTAGGTCTGTCTAACTTTATTTTAGATCTGTCTAAAATAAAGAGATTAAAATGAAAGCAAACTGAAATGACCTAAGTTTAGTCTTTTTAGCTAAATGTACTGTACATGCTAACGATCATTGGCTGTTTTGTTGTTTCAGCTTAGAACATTGTGTTATTCAAGTATTGTCATTTTTAGGGTATCTAATCACAGTGATTGATGAGGTTTACTCAGTCCGTGGTTTGTTGTGGGTGTGAAGTGTCTATCAGTCCAACAGTAATAATTAAAGTAGTAATCTCTTTTGCTGAAGGTCACTGGGATTGGTCCAAACATGCTTTCACTTTCATTCTACTGTTGAAGCTCCACTCCATTCCACTGTTCCTACATTACTCCAACTCAGTTTGTTTTAACTCTGATGGTAACTCATGAAGTGGCACTGATATGAGGAAACACTTCTGTGGACGTTCAGTGAGCTCAGTGAAAGTGCGGCTGTTGTTGACTCAGGTATGATCCTGGCGTCACCTCCGTAACCACAGCCTGGTGGCAGGATGCCAGACAGGTAACTGATAGCAAACCAGAAACCGTCACTGCCATTCACATAAACACCAGATGTGTTTTCTTTTTATCCAAACAATAAAACTCACAGCAGAACTATGTTCTCACAAACTAGGTCACTCCTCTGACTGTTTGTTGGCCAGAGAGTAAAAGATGTTTATAAAAAGCAAGTCACTGAATAACAGCTGTTAGTTCTGTTATTGTAGCATGTGAGACCCATATTGTTCCATATTGTCCAGAAAGTAACCAATTAGCCAGACTGCTGCTCGTCTCCACTATAGATGTGTGATTGTGTTGACCAATACCATGTGGTGTCAGAGTCATGAGCGTCCACAACAGATTGTTATTTTAATAAATTCCTTATTTATTGGTGAATGGTAAACAGGATCATTATGGTATGAGGATTAATGTGTTTTTTTTTAAAAGTTGGATTGTTTGCCTTTATCCTGATAGGACAGTGAGAGATAGACAAGAAAGTTAGGGAGAGAAAGAGAGGGGTTTACGCAGCAATGGGCTGTGGGTCGGACTCAAACCCATGGCTGCTAGGACTAAGCCTATGTGATGAGCCACTGAGGCGCCCCTTAATTTGTTTTGTTGATGGATTGTCAGTAATTTTTTATGTAAAAGTGTTAAATCTAATGAAATTAAATGTATTAATTTTTACTTTTATTCTCTTTATAGATATTTTGATATGTAATTGTATAATATATATACAACCAAGCACTGTTATGGTTAAGCTACTGTAATCACACTTACTACTGTACACACACTGCATAATAATGATTTAAAGATTATAAATAATTAAAAATAGTACCATATTTTACATTTTTCCTGTGTTTTATTTGAAGTGTTTATCCATAAGAAGATATATTTGTGGTTTTAAGAACCAAAAACCATCTCTCTCTCAGGCTTCTCTCTGAAGCTCTACTAACAACAGGTCGGTGAGCCAATCAGAAGAGAGGCTCAAAGCCTCCTCTCTCTCTCTCTTTTCACATGGACTTCTACTTTTATACCATATGAACCTTTCAATTTTTCAATAACTATCCAAAGATTCTCAAAATGATGGGTTACAACCTTGGTACACTTGACTGTGCTTTCGTCCCTGTTCAGTAAAATATGGCAGTTAAGTCTGCTGGGGTGAGAGAGTGAAACAGAGAAATCAGGCACATGTAGGGTGTGGATTTAAAGTTGCTGACATGCAACATTGGAATTACCCTCCAGAGAAACCAGTCCCATTTGAATGAGGCTCAGGAAATCAAATGACTGCACATTATGACTGTAAGTTTGCTGTTTGTTTACAGTGTTTGTTTATTTTCCTCTGGATGATTATGGGAATTTACAGCATGAAGTGTTCAAGCTTTAGGAAACGTCCATAAAAATTATAGCAAGATAGTATCTGAATACTTCCCTCAGACTGATGATAAATACATGGTGGATGATCAGAAGGAAATGGTTGTCCTTTAACAATACTTAAGATGCCATTGACATTAACTTGAAGGGAAACTCCACTGATTTCCCACCTCAGTCAGGTGTTGGTGAGTACTTCTGCAAAAGTAACAACAGTAAAAGTACTGGCTCTCAAAGTGGGGTCTGGGGACCCTCAGGGGTCCTAAAGGGGGTTCCTGGTGCTCCCCAGCAAAAAGGGGAATAATTTATCACTATATTTCCATCCACAAGTAACACAATGACAGAATATTACCAGAGTATTCTGGTCAAGGGTTTCATACCCTTTCTGTAGTAAAACATCTTAATATTGGATAAATGTATCTCTGCTTTTAAAGACCTTCTTTTAGATTTTTTTTAACAATACTTGTAAATGTTTTACTTCTGTTTGATTTGATTAATTAGTCATTTGTCTTTGTTTTCCTTTGTCTTCTTGTGTTTTGTTTTTGTTTGTTTGCTTTTTGTTTGCCCACTCCTTCTCAGCTATAAGTCTTTTCTGACACTTGCCAGGCGGGGGACCATGGTCTAATTTTTGTCAGTTTAGAGTCCTTGATGTGAAAAAGTTTGAGAACCACTGGTGTAAAGTGTGTGAAGACTAATCAACATCCTCAAGTGATGTCACTTGAGTCGGAGTCGGTTGGGTCTGAAGACTACAAGCTTGAAAAGAAAAACACTCACCTCAGCTGCATGATTTTTATCCTTTTTTAAACTGGTGATGTTATCAGAGGACAATAAAAAAAGATTTTCCCTCTTCAGACGTGTTTTGAACTCTGTAAAAATCCTCTGCTATGATTAATATTTTGTTTAACACATAAAAAGTGAAAAAAAAAAAACTGGGTCTGAAGATCTTCCTGATTGAGAAATCTGGATCAGGCCTTGTGCCCCATCCACCACCTGTTTGCTCCAGGTTGACAGGTGAAAGAGCAGAGAGTATCAAGATGGTTAGAGGAGGAAACATCAGAGAGACTCAGCCACATGTTTGAGCCTCAGTCAGACCCAGACTCAGATGAGGAGTCTGTTGAGACCAGAACCAGAGACTAGCAGTCGTATTGGAACCATTAGCGCAGTTAGCATTTTTTATTTGTTTATGTTGTTTGTTAGCTTGTAACTGACAGTGGCTGACACAGCGTTAGTGGTTGTGCTAATGCTAACTCTCTCTGTCTGTACTGACAAGGTTTCAGGTTTATTTAGCCCCGCCCCCCACCCCCACAAGTTGACAGGATTGGTTCCTTAGGTTTGTGACATATGACACTCTGGCTGTCTGAATCTGTTGTTATGAGATTACCATTGGTTCACAGCAGTTGAAGGTTGAAATACTCAGTCATGGTGTTGACTGATTTTTTCATTCATCATATGTCTTGTATTATATATCTAGACAACACCATATGGATGTTAACAAGGTTAAACACTTGATTTTCATCTTTAAATATGTAGAAACACAACTCTTCACTTCAGAGAGAGCTATTCAGTGTTGTGCATGGATGCGATCACTGAACATTTGTGTTTGGAACTAATGAACATGGGCGTCGAAAGTCAACGACACTCACACAGCAGAAGGTAGCGGTAGTGAACCAAAAAGCTGTTTGCCAAACACCGGAAGAAGAACTGTGTTTTGTTTTCACAGTAAAGGCATGTGTCAGGTGTGGGATCTAGTCCTGGCAATAAGCTAAAGTCAGTACATATGAACATTTGAAGTCTTTTATTAATTAATTCACCCACTGAATAAACAGATACATCAGTAATGAATCTGAAACAACACATCAAGTTGAAGCATCTGATTCTCTTTAGAAATATCTGAGAGTGAATGAATCACAAGAAATCATTAAGAAAGGGTAAACCCATTAACCTACCTCTGTCTGTGGCTCCATAGTAGTAAACAGTAATTCATGTGGTTTGAGAAGTGGCAGTGATTTGAGGCTGGGATAGATGGTAGGAGAAGGTTCTACTGAAAAAGAATTTAAAAAAAAAATGTAAGGAATGAACGTGAACTAATTCATTTCAACTTTGAATCTTGTATAGTGTGAACTTGCACAACCCACAGCTATTAACCACAGACGAGGAAATGCTGCATTTTGTAGCTCCAGACGTCAGAGGTGAGCTGTTTATGATTAGAGCTGTTCAGGAATTTTGTTTGTGATTCAGGCTTTGATGATTCACCCCTGATCTGAGTGATATTTTTACTTTGTTGGGGGCAGATCTGTTGTCGTGTTTACTTTGGCAACAAATCTTGGCCAGGCAACATAAGTATTTGGGATTCACCAAACTTTCTGTCACATACTGTACAGATTACACTTCAGTGGAATCAGTCACAGTGGTCATGTGTTTGTTAGCATCTCAGGGTGACCTTTAAAGTTTACATGTGTGGTATTCACCTGACTTATCTGAACGGGACTTCCACTGAGGTAGAGAAAGGAAGAGGTTCAGGTGTAGAGCTGGCAGCGGAGGATGGGACTCTGTGTGAGGTTTAGTGTCAGAAGTCATGTGTCTCACAAGCTGATTCTTCTAGCTGTCAGCTTGTTAGTTGGATTTTCCCAACTGACCCAACTGAAAGAAACTCAGGAAATGACTGATACAAACGGAACAGACAAATCTAAATATCTCACCCCCTCACACACACTCACGGCATCACTCACCTTACATGTTATTTGTTACACAACATATTATCACTGCAATGTGTTTTCAAAAGTAGATCATCCGTAATGGGATAAACATCCTGAGAGCACTATACACAAACAGGAAGCACTCCCGCCACACCTTAAGAGTAATTACTCTGCTGTACAGAGACATAGTATGGCATGGATGACTTTTTATTAACAGACTGAGGAAACATTTTAATGAAGTCACAAAATGTATCTGCAAAACGTTCCCTGACAACACATTACATTTGTTCTCCTACAACATCTGTTTGGAAAATGAAAACTATTGGCCACTTGTTTTCACAGACACAAGGAATAATTGCTTGTGTCCACATCCAGCAGTTACAGATAGACATGATGATTCATGTGCGGTGGTGGCTCTGTCACCTGATGAATTTCAGTCCAGTGTTCCCTCTCTTTTAGCTCTGTGATTGGTCTCCACCAGCTTCTCTTTGGCTGCAAAATACTCCATCATGTTCACCAGCTGCTCTCTGACTGAGTATTCCTGCTGTTTTCTGCTGCTGTTTACAGATGTTTCTCTGAAAGCAGCCTCTGCTGTGGCTGAAAACAAGGCCATGAGAGCGCTGAGAGTGAACCAGTACAGTAACATTGTATCCTGACAGATAAACAATGAGCTGAAACTCTATCATTCACATTGTTATTTCAGGCATTCGTTTAACAATATCTGTTGTAGTCTGGTACTTACACCATCCATCCCAAACACCTCCTACACAGTGGTGCCTCCAGAAAATGTTCATAGAGGTGGCCAGATGGGACCACCGAAAATTTTGGGGTGGCACACGAAAACCAAAAGCCATAACTGAATTTCAGGAATTCTCTTATGCTGTTGTTGTATACTGTAGAGGCTACTGTATATATCTCATATTTCAATATGAGAAGAATCCCACACTGATATACTTTGGTCTCTATTTTACAGTTAATGCGTGTTAGGTGATTCATTGCTCTTCAAATAGACCAGTTGTCCTTCTCCTGAAAAAGACAAACATACAGCTTTAATTTAGAGGTGTACATTGATTGTTCAGAACAAAACATGTACTGGGAACAAACCTTCTCAAGTTTAGAAACACCACACAGAAGCCTCCAAGTATTAAATCAACTCTTCAATGCTGTTTCCACTGCTGCGTCAGTTCTCCGCTGCTGCTCTCTATGATGACAGGAAATAGTCTTCTGGCATTGCACAGTGCAAGGGCTCATCTCATGCTGCTTTCACTTACACTCAGACAATGCAGGTACATTCACTGACATTTCGGATGTTGGAGTTTCAATTACAGTTTTTGCCCGTTGCTTGAACACTATAGACCCATGCTTAGACTAAAGTAACACAACTTGAAGCTTTTGTTACCATACCTCAAACACATGTACCCATACCTTAAACAAAAACGCTGCTTTGCACTCTAGTTGCAATTCTGCAACACACTTACTCCTTTATGCAACACACTTGGTCCTGCATACTACACTCTATTTCATACATAAGACACTTCGTTCAAAAATGAAATCTCAGGGTGCCATTTGGAAAACACATGTATCCAAAATACAAAACACATCGGGTAATTGCAACCACTCAAATACACACCTGAAGGCACTTACTTGCAAAACTGAACACCAATCAGCCAGCTACAAAAAGCCCTCAGTTTAGCCATTTCAAGAACTTTGCAAGCATGGATGGAGGGAGAGCGAGAGGCAGAGGTAGAGCAAGAGGACGAGGACGAGGACGAGGATGAGGAAGAGGAAGAGGAAGAGGAAGAGGAAGAGGAAGAGGAAGATGAAGAGGAAGAGGAGGACAAGGACAAGGTCAAGGTTGAAGAGGCCATGCACGGACCCCTATTTCTGATGATATAAGAGCAACTTTGGTGGACCATGTCATCAACCATGGCCTGACTATGAGGGAAGCTGGGCAGAGAGTCCACCCACATCTAAGCCGCTTCACAGTGGCATCTGTAATAAGAACATTCCGACTGGAAAACAGGTATGTCTTCACCTCTCTACCTTCTACTCTACTCAATGGTATTTACAGTATGTACTACAGTATATCACATTACCACATCACGTATACAGGGTATTGCAGGGTGCTAATGCTCCTTTTGCAGCCAAAGTGGTAGTTTTTGTGAAACATACCATGATTACTTATATTGAGATGTTTCAGTACAGTGGATGATACAGTATATACAGTAAAGTACAGTATATATAGTACTGTAAGAAAAAGAAGCAAACCAATGACAATTTGTGGTTGTATTTCTCTAGAATGACTAGAAGACCTTTTGGGGGAGGACGCCAACGCCTGTTCACACAACAGCAGGAACTTGCCGTTGTTGACCTAGTGAGGGCAGACAATGCCATCCGTCTCCACCAGCTACGACAGAAAGTACTTGCAGACAGGCAAGTGTTTCAACAACATAAACCATGTGAGCATCACCACCATCGGACGCATCTGGGAAAACACACATCACCATGAAGCAGCTCTACAGGGTCCCATTTGAGAGGAAGTGTCAGGGTCAAAGGACTTCAATGTGAATATGTACGGGTAAGTGTAACTGTCCTTTACATTTACAATACAGTATTGGTGAAATCCAGTAGCAGCTGAATATGTACCATATCAGTACCACATGGATCCATTCGGAGAGCTACACAGGTACTTGTGTGATGGGGTGGGGTTGTTCTGTATGTGTAGCACTGTAGTAATATGTTTTGTTTTTTTTGTTACAGAGAATCTTGGCCATGGATGGAGCTGCACAGCCTCATGAATTCGTTTTCATTGATGAAGCTGGATTCGACCTGAGCAAAATAGAACAACGGGGTCGTATGTAATTGGCCAAAGGGCAATTGTGCACGTCCCGGGGCAGTGCGGGGGAAATCACATTGTGTGCCGCCATAAGCCTTCGAGGGGCTTCTGCATCATCATGCAAAACTAGGTCCATACAATACCCAACATATACTCACATTTCTAGATGCTCTCCATAATATAGTTGTACAGAACAGACCAGATCAGCCCAGGTTTGTGGTGGTATGGGATAATGTCAGTTTCCATCGGGCTGCTCTGGTCCAGGCCTGGTTCACCAACCACAATCAATTTGAAGTGGTATACTTGCCCCCTTACTCACCATTTTTAAACCCTATAGAGGAATTCTTTTCGGCTTGGAGATGGCGTGTATATGACCGCCAACCACATGCCCGCATGCATCTTCTGCAGGCAATGGAACAGGCCTGTGGCGACATTCAGGTGACAGCAAACCATGGATGGTTTCGACATGCAAGGGGATATTTTCCCCGGTGCCTAGCGGGAGAAGACATTGCTTGCTATG
Source organism: Seriola dumerili (assembly GCF_002260705.1). Lineage (NCBI taxonomy): Eukaryota > Metazoa > Chordata > Actinopteri > Carangiformes > Carangidae > Seriola > Seriola dumerili. The sequence goes on from NW_019175423.1 coordinate 279,822, forward strand.
TCAATGAGGTCCTGTGGCCAGACCCCAACAGACGGTGGGATCCATGAGCCCACGTATGCACAATTGCCATGATTTTCTGTGTTTACAGTATAGTGTTTTTTTCTTTTTTTTTTCTTTCTTTTTTCTTTTTTCTATCTGAATTCATGTTACTGCAATGTACAGTGCTGCAATGTACAATACTGAGTAGGCCTATTTGCTTTTTTGGTTGTTTGAAAATGTGCCTCCTGAAAATGTGCCTTCTGAATAAACAGTGAAAATCAAAGACTGCAGTGTTTTATATAAAGTAGACTAGTGTGTTCCCCCTGATCTGAAAGTGTATGCATATGATGCAAGTGTGTGTCATTTTGTCATCAGAGTTACATTTTGACAAAGGATAGCAGTTTTGATAGCAGAGTTTAGGTTTTGATAGTAGAGTTTCAATTTGACACAGATGTGAATGGTATATTTCCCAGTGTTGTTTCATGTTTACTTGTGTGTAGAGTTTTGGCACAATGAGCGAAGTTTTGCAAAATGTGTTCAAGCAACGGGCAAAAACTGTAATAAACCAATAAGATCAGGGGTGGCCACATTGGTGGACAATGACATTTGCCCCACCCTTGACGGTGCCATTGCTCCTAAAACTTGCAGGTGCTACAAAAATAGCTCTTTATACTGCCATGTTGATTTTCCCTGAACATGTATTCGGAAAAACAATGGTTGTTCAAGGATGTAATTTTTAGAAGATTATTGTCCTTAGACTGCAGTTGAATGCCACCTCTGCATGAGTGATAACACCTTTCTGGGAAATGGAGTGCTCCAAAATATTGTCCTGCTGCTACTTGTCAACATCTGTGTGCAGAGTGTGCTTTGCTTTAAGAATAATAGAACAGAAATAGCAGAAGAATAAGCAGATGTCTGTATTTATTTTACACCTGTTAGTTCTACCACTTTCTAATAACATGTCCTTTATAAAGGATTTGTTAACTGTATATAAGTGAAATCATTTATACATCAGTTATAACCTGTTAATAAGAACATTGTTTGGGTTGCCAGGTTGTGGAAAATTCAGCCTGACACTTGGTTTGTCTTTTTACTTTGTTCTTTATTATATTAGACAGAAACTCTAATGGACCTAATGGACCACTTATCTCCTGGAGCTCCTGCAGAACATCTGGACCAAGAGCCTTTTAGAAACTGCTTATAGTCAATTACAACTTTTTAAATATTCATTAATGATTTATTAACATATATGTTTGTTATAATTTCAGGTGACTGGTTGAGGGAGACCCCTGTGATACCTGATAAATAACTTGAACAATTTTAACTGTTTATTAGGAAGTTATAGTTAAAGTGATATAATAACTTACTAATATCTATTATTTATTTACCAATATTTACACCTGCATTAATGATAAATAGAAACACAGAAAGATGTGAGACTTCATAATTATATAAAAACATCTGGTGAATCAGGGTGTGTAACATGAAATAAAATACATAATCAATAATGTATGAACCACATTTCTTTTTCAACACACACACCTACTAGCTGTACTGGTTATTCCTGGGTCTCAGCTGGTGACTATAGGTGACCAGGCCTTTGCAGTTAGAGGCACCTAACTGTGGAGCAGTCAACCTAGTGAGATCAGACAGGCTATATCATTACTGTCTTTTAAAATTCTTCTTAATGTTTTAATTCTTTTTTTAATTCCTTCTTTTATCGGAAAGCTTTTATGAATGTTTGATATCTTGTTGTGTTTTATTTTCCCATGACATGGACAATCTAGTAACTTACTTTTATGATGTCTTTGTTTTTCTTTTGTTTTTAATTCCCACAAAGCACTTTAACTTTGTTAAGAGAAGTGCTATATAAATAAAGTTTATTTCATTATTATTTGTATGTATTATTTTGTATTATGTATTATGTATTATGTATTATTATTATTATTATTATTATTATTATTATTATTACTAAGCTAATAGCTAACTTTTAGCTAAGCACATGGCACTGTGATGGAAGAGCAGTATAGAGTCTGCTGGTCGTTAAATCCTTCACATGTAACCTGTTGAGGCTGGATATTAATAACTGGGATAAAAAAAATGTTGGATTGTAAATACAAATGGATATAAATGTTTTCATGTCATCATCAAACCATTGGTTGAAAGGTTCATAAATGCTAAATGCTTGAAAGAAAACTGAATATTACCATGGAGGACAGAGATTTTGACCAGGAAGTTTTGTTTTAATCGAATTTCTTTGTGTATTTGTTAAATTGAACAGCTGTAGATATTGACCACTTCTCTTTAAAAAACCACAAAAAAGGAACCATCAAAAACGCCCACCAATCCCCCACCCACCCCACCCAAAAACAAAACAGAGACCGTTACAGCAGATCAGCAAGTCTGATCAACAAAAACTAAATTGCTTTAATTTATTCATCTTTATATTTCTCAGGTCTTGTGCAGTGCTCATGTCCGTATTAAGAGATGTGTGATTAATTTCCCTTCAGTAAAGACAAACCTCTGCAGACTAAAAATGCACTTTTGCAGTAAACAGCCATTTGAACTGCTGAGACCAGCACCACTCATAAAAAAACAGATGAATTATGTCTCAAACAAATTTGTCTAGAGTAAAAAAGTAAAACTGCAGAGATCCTCTGCAGATGTCTCTTAAGCAGCAGAGATGTCACTCTGGAATGAAACTGTAATTTCATGTCAAACCAGTATGTTCAGCCAGTGGCATATGTTTTATCTGCAGCACTCCATCAAACAGAAACTGCTCACAGCTGATGAAAACAAAAACAGGAAACAAGCAGGACGTTCTCTTCTAGCAGGGGATACTTTTGCAGATTCCCATTAACACTGCAATTTCAGTCTGTTAACCAAATCTGATGAAAGAGATTTCTGACTTGTCATCTGCTCTGACCACAGATAAGCTGGCAAGAATTTAGAACAGAAACAAACAGCATCTCTTGTTATGTGAGCTGTTCCTGGGAGATGAAAGGGTGCTCCAAAGAAAACTACATCAGCTATTTCAGTTAATGCACAGTAACGACATCTGGACAATGGATAAAGTATTTTATGACCATTTTTACGACTATTTCATTCTTATCTCTATAGACATTTATGCCTCTATAAGGAGTGGATTGCTAAGTTTCATTTTGTCTTGATATGCAATGTCAATAAAGTATTTATCTATGCTTGTTTTCAAGGTTATGTGACCACTGTTCCTAAGGTGGCAAGTTTATACACATTAGTCAACTCTAACTGAGCAGACATTCAAATATTAGACTGACTTTATTAATAGTTTCATCATGTTGAGAATATAAGCTAAGTAGTATTAGATGATACCATGGATGTAGCAGGTTGTGATTAGCATAACATCAAGCAGCAGGTGAATGAACTCAAGTAGTAGTGTGTTTTGAATTATTTAATTTACTGACTTGTGTAGAGCAAGTGAAGCTACATTGGAAACATCCATTCAGAGGAGAAACTGCAGTGCAGGCAGAGGTCAAGCTCAGCTAACAGGCTAGGCTAAGAAAACGTAGCTACCTGGCTTTCATTTCCTGCAAGTAGGCTACAGTGGAAAAAATGATTTAATTCACTGTGCTACATGCAGCTACTGGCAACTTTTAAGGTGGAATTTTTTCTGGCATCTTACTCAAAGCATGAGTTGATTTTGTGTATCAATCAATACACCTTAAATGTCAGAATTTCAACTTTGACCATTTCATTTGTAATGTAAAGTGTTGTTTCGCCACATTTAGCCCCAAACAATATAAAAAAAAAAGTGCTATGAATTTTTTAAAGTCACTTTTTACTAGATTTACAGCAATATTTGTGAATTTTGACAGTGTTTGTTTACATTACTTTTCTTTAAATATTCTATTTGAATTATTAATATCAAATCTAAATTTAAATGTTCAATCTAAATCTAAACATTATATCCTATATTAAATCTAAATGTTAAATCCTCACCTGAAATATGAAAACTTATTAAAGTGATATGATAACAATCCCAGGACCATAATAGTAACATCTTTGAGAATGGATTGACTGTGGATAGTGATGGATCAAGCTTTTATTTGGGTATTTTTCACTGACTGGCAGTGTGAATATTAGTTAAATATTGACTTTGACCAACATTTAGATTCAACGTTTGATATTTAACATTTAGATTTTGAATTAACATTTAGTTTTGATTTTATATTTATATTTAATATTTACATTTAACTTTAAAATAACATTAAATAATATATTATTAAAAATTTTGGAAATGACAACCGGACGTACTGAGGAGAAGAGGGAGTTTGTACATATACATACATTTACAACAATAAGAGCTATGGGCCTGTATTCACAAAGCATTTTATCTTACCACTATGAGTACTCCCAAGTCACATTAAAAAAGTTTTAATTAAAAGTTTTAAACCAAAAATTTTTTACTAAGGCCTATTAACAAAGCTGCTGAGACCAACTTTTAGTAAGGAAAAGCGAAAACTCCTAAGCTAAGAGTGTCACTTGCTATGGCTGACGTAAATTTTCATGGAAGAGCTCGCTTGCAGGAACCACAGTGAGAAAACACTGAGAAATAAAAGAATACAAATTAAATAACAACAGAAAAGGCACTGTTTACAAAAGTAGTGCATTCTCCAAAATGCATCTGTATGATCAGGTTTGTGTCAACCCGCGAGAATTTAATTTTACTATAAAAACTTACATTCAATTCTCTCAATGGAAAAAAAAGAAAAAAAGAAAACAAACCTGTCCTAGACGACCTAACTAAAGCTAACTGGCAGCCTATTAGTCACAGTCTGTTGTAGCTGTACCTGTAGCTGTGGTCCCAGCTGTGGGTTGAGGTGTGAGAAGATTTCCCCTGTCTCACCATGTGAAATCCAGCTGGAATATGATACTTTCAAACAACTGATCAGGTCACTCCCCATTAAGATCCATGACTCGTGTATAGATCCTGGACACTGTACAACAGTGTCTACAACTGTACAGGGCGCATCAATACAACTGTGTGTTGATGGTGTGACTTTTTATTCCTGTTTACAAATACCTCCTCCTCTTGTGATAGTGCAATAATTTTTACGTGTTCCATCTCTAGCACCAATCATACGGGTAGACCAACCATGAAGCTGCTTTATTCTCTGTAGTTGTTGAACATCTAAAAGAAATCATATGGATTGTCCTATGATGTCAGAGGACATTTATTGTTTGGTGAACAGATTGGTTTTCCTGTGTTGCAAAGTAGCGCAGCGTTGCCAAATGCTTAATTTCCACTGATTGGGTTGTTTCAGTTGGAGATGTTTTTGCATCTTCACAAACTCCACTACGATCATTATTCCCTCGTGATTGAGTCGTGTCTTTTATGTTATTCAGCATCATGTAAGGTTTCAAAAACACTGCGACATGGAATGATAGCAGATAGCAGGTTTAAGATTGTTTGTGATTTGGTCTTAGTGAGTTAGGAGTCCTCTCGACTGCTTCTAACTTCTAGGTGCTACTTTTAGCGCTAAGTTTCTTTGTGAATTACTCTTAGTCAGAAAAACCAGGAGTCCTAAAGTTAGGACTGACACACCCATTATTTTTAGGAGTTTCTCCAAAATCGGCAAGTTAGGAACTACATTAAAACTTAAGATACTTTGTGAATACTGGCTCTGGCAAGCAGCCAGCAGCCAGCAGGTTTATCATTGTGAGTGCAGGTAGGCCACATTGTTTCTGTAAAGAAAAGGTGAACAAATTTTATAGCTCAACCTGAAACAGAACGCAACTAAACTCAAAGAACAGATCCTCTTCCCTAGAGCTCACTGATGAAATCATTGTTCATTTATAACTTCTGACTGTTGTAGCTGATGATAATGTGAGTCATATTCCTGCATTTTCATCACTTTTGTCGCTCCATAATTCAATGTGATAAAAACAAGGACAAAACAGACTCTAACCTCAACCCTGAGCTTGTATTTTAGGAGTACTCTTTGGAGTGGACATTTGATAAACACTGACATTCAAATTCAGTTGCAAAGAATAATGTGTTGTAAAAACAAGAACATTTACTTCCAAAAAATTCCCCTTATCACTAGAAGCATCCACAATTGCAGCTTTGATGTTTGAAGGGATGAGAATGGAATGTGATTATACAGGCAGCAAATACAGTTTTATTTAAGGTATCAAACCACAATAGTTATTAATAGTGACTGTAGAATTTGCCTCAAGCTTTGATCAGATAGTTATTGATGTGAATCAAATTTCAGTTCTTTTCAGCTGGAGTTCTCAAAAATGACAAAGAAAGACATATTCTATTGACTTTTTGTGTTGTAACTATGACAACCACCGTTCACTAACTGTTTCCTTAATGTTTGAGTTTACTTAATTTTTTTCATCCTCTGAGATACTGTTTGTGTCAGTGGTGTGGCATCAGGGCAACAGAGATTCTGATCGCTAATAACTTCATGAAGTTATGTACAGGGGTCAACACAGTTTTTAAAAAAAATATTTTTTGTTTTCAGCGTCTGAGCATCCTCTAATTAATATAACTATTTTTATTGGTCTCGTAATGTAATTTTGACTGATAAATAAATCCTGTGATGTCTTTAGTTCCAAATTCCCTCTTTGTGTTTCCACAGTGTTTGCTTGCAAAGCTATGATGGAAGATACTTTGAAAGATATCAATTCAATTTGTGTGACTCACATTGAAGCCTGATTACCCTCATTAGCTTCTTTACAAGTAAAAGTCCTGTATTAAAAAAAGACTAGGTCAGAACCTAGTCTATGTCTGGACTGCCTCTGTCAAATCCTGATTTTATACCTGTGAAGTCATCTGACAAAATCACTAAACATAAATTAAAGAAAAAGACTGAGCTGTGATTTCAGTGGTATTTGCTGTAACATAGAAAGTTAGAAGACACAGACTATCTTTTTTTATTTATAGTTATTTTTCAGGCTTTTGCCTTTATTTTAGAGTAGGTCATAGTCGTTAATACGAAGCCTTGTTACTGATGACTTCTCTCTCTCCCTCCCTCTCTCCTGCTGTCTCTGTTCGGTGTGTCTAATGTTTAGTTATTCATCTGCCTCCTTTAGTAATAATGATACATGTCATGAAAGTAGTTTATTTGCTGTTATGGAGGTGAGGCTCAATGTATTGGAAGAGCTCCTTCTCTTCCCTGCAGTTCCAGAGCAGTCGGGAAACCAGATTGAAAGAAAGTCTCTAAATCTAGAGACAATGAGCTAACACTGCAGCTGTAAACACCCCCCTAATAGAGCCTCTTTCAACTCAACTCAGTGACGAGAAACTCGGCTGACCAGTTGTGGAAATATGATCACCCAAGCCAGTCAGTCAGTCAGTCAGTCAGGGACATTCCAGATTATAGGGCTAGCCCCGCTGTTGTGGTCCAACCAATAAAAGTACAGCAAGTAAATATCAGGAAGAAAATGCAAAAGTAAAAGCAAAAGTAAAAATACTCATTATGACAATGACCCTTGTCAATGTCACTGATATATTAGCGCGTGAGGAGAATTTACATTGTAATGGGTTGAAGTGGAGTTTTAATTGCTCATACATTTTGTCAGTAAAGTTTTTTGCACAGCAACTAGCAACTACATCTATCAGATAAAAACATATATAAAAAGGAACTATGGTCACAGACTTTCCTTCCTGAGTTACAGTGTTGAAAATAATGACCAGAAGTGTTTTTGCAGAACATAATGATGTCACAGTGAAGTTTTCCTTTGATCACTTCATTTTATCCTTATAGAAATCTGAGTTAAATCATGTCATAATTAGTGTATGAATTCGTGAGTTATGGCCAAAAAAGTGTTCGGGAATCGGAATCAGATATACGTATTGATAACCTGAAAACATAACGCCTCCGCACCGGCAACAGCCAGGGCCAGAGGTGTTATGTTTTCATAATATGATGTCAATAATATCACTTTTGCATTTGGAAAAATATGAAGAGGACAATAAAGACTAATTTCCCTCTTCGAATACACTTTACATCAGTAACAGATAATCATCATTTATAGTAGTCAGCCCTGAAATTGCATCTGTAGAGGTTTTAAGCTCAAGCTTATGGTCAAGTTATTCCACTTAGTGCTCCCCCTAGAGGTCTGGAGTGTTTCTGTTGTGTTGTCTGAATATGCAGCACTTTTTTCTGTTGCATTTGTTTTGGTGGTTTGCGTGTTTTTGTTGTGGCATCGTTTCTGTATTTGCAGTGTGTTTGTTTTGTCTTCCTGCAGCACGATTTTTCATTTGCAGCACGTTCCCGTTGTTGTATTTGTATTGTATTTTCATATGTTTTTTTGAATCTGCATCGATTATGAATTTGCAGCTTATTTCTCCTATTGGAAATGTTTTAGGCTGTTGCAGCACATTTGCCCTTGTCGGCCCCTATAGTCTGATCACAACAATGTTGTTCAAATGAGGGCGCCCCGGTGGCTAACCTGGTAGAGCACGTACCACATGGACTTAGTCCTAAACGTAGTGGCCATGGGTCTGAATCCGACCTATGGCCGTTTGCTGCATTTCATCCCCTCAGTCTCTCTCTTTTCCTGTCTCTCTCACTGTATTATCAAAAATGCCAAAACATTTAACTTTATAACTTTAATGTTGTTCAAATAAGACTGGTCGAATGTAAACTGTAAAACAACTGAAAAAGAATTCAGTTTTCATTTCAGAAATTAAATCATGTCTACACATGAATGAAAAATGAAATATCTGTGTTATCCAAACTAAATGAAACAGAAACACAACTGGAATCTTCACTTGTTTATTTTTCATTGGACTTCCATCAATACAACTCAGTAGATGTGTTATGAGTTAAAATCTGAAGGGCCTCGTGGGCAATGAGTCATTGGTGGGCCAGCTGATAAGCAAGAAAGGGAGGAAGTCTGGACAGGTGGTCTTTATCGATCTTCATCTCTTTACATACTTACAGTAAATCAGCTGCTTTAGCCTAAAGCCCCAAAAGAAAATCAGAAACCCGTTGATGGACTGGAAACCCCCAAGAGTGACGAGACACAAGAGGGAGAGGAGAAATGATAGTGAAGAACAACACAAACAGCAAAACAAAATACAACAGCGGCACGGCATGCATTCAGCAGGAGAGGATTAAACTGAGGAAACTGAACTGTAATCACGAAATTGTTTGATACTTAAGCTGGATAGTGAAAGTGAAAGTATATTTTTGACTAAGCAAGGACATCAAGGTAGCACTGTCACTGTTGTTGCTGAAATGATTTCCTGACGACACTGACTACACATCAGTGGATAATGTAGTTAATGCTCATTTAAATATCAATTGTTACATTTGAGCAATTAACAATCAAACAATGTGTCTTCATCAGCAGCACAAAGCTGTTTTAATCAAACAAGGTGTGACTACCCACTATCTGTTAAGTGATTCAGATATAAAAAGTAAAGTGAGGATACTTTCAAAAAAGGGGACATGAGTAATTCTTATTCATCTGTGAACTTCATTCAAAATGCAGTAAAGAGAAAAAACCTACATCAGTATTTGCTGTGACCCCCCTTTGCCTTCAATGTCTTAATTGACCCAGAATTAATAGTACCACAGTCGGGCTTAAGATGGTCAAGAACTAAACTGCTTTGTGCTACAGATAGATTTAGACATCTATCTGAAGTGTGACTCTTTGTTGTAATCTAATAGTCACAGTTTATCTTTGTGAATCTGGCCCCAGGGAAGACGAACATTTGGCAACAACTGGTCATATCTGGTGAAAAGAAGTTATTTCATATTGTCAGTTGGTGTCCGATGACAGTGCGTTTTCGGTTAGTCCTGACAGCGTGCAGGAATTCGTTACTTTTTTTGGCAATGGTCTAAATTTAGGCCAGATGTGTAATTCTGAAACTAAACTGACAGTGTTGGCATTTCATAATAAATCAGTGTGTTGCTTTATCAGTGAAATGCAAAAACACAATGAAGGGTTTTGCCAGAAACACTCTGTACTTGACTATCACATAAGGTGTGCTTGTTTGTTTGTGTGTGTGTGTGTGTGTGTGTGTGTGTGTGTGTGTGTGTGTGTGTGTGTGTGTACGCGCAGGTGACACGGGGAATACCTGTCACTTTAACAATACTGAAAGTGAACGAGCGTGGCCGTTTATGAGTCACAAATGTCATTGTTGTCAGGCATCTTAATATTTAATTACTCAACTCAATAGAGCAGCTTCCTGTGCAGCTGGAGGAGAAGAAACAAACACATCAAAGGCAGTCATGTGAGATGCTGTGGAAATCCCAGAACATCACATATCGTCCTTCTACAGTTCAACATGACGCTGCTGATATTTGTCATGGTGCAGTCACACAGTCAGAGCTGATTTATGACATTACCACGTGTAGATTCTTTATGGGATCATGGCACTACTCGAAAAACTGTCTCTGTTGACTGTTGTGCAGATGTGTGGCGTTCGCCACTTTAATGATTGTTACGACCCCAAGTTGTTCTGGGGGAAAGGGGAGTAACATAAATCTAGATGAAGAATTTGAGGAATCACATGGTTCAGGATTTCAAAGCTTTATTGCCACGAAAGCTCAGTGTAATGTCAGGGAGAGCTAAGGCCAAAAGACCAAACACAATGACCCTACGTAGAACAAAAAAAAAAAAAAACACAAATCTGAAACTACCACAAAAGAAAAGGTTACAATACTGACCTCCCTGACAATCTCAAAAACAGGAGAAAAAATTTATTCGAAACAAAATGGCAGCTCCCCCTACAGGGCGTCTTGGCTTCCTCTCAGTCAAACAATTTAACAAATTTACCAAACATGGCAGAGAGCAATGCAGCTCTGCGATCCTATATATGTGCGTGTATATATATATATATATATATATATATATATATATAATCCAGGTGACTAATCAGATGCAATTGCACCTACAAGGAGGGAGGATCCAGGGGTGAGGCCTGCAGAACCTGGGCCCAGTTGTTCAAAATCTGATCAGATATTGGATAATGGATTGTATCAAATCTTGGAAATGGGTTGTTCAAAACTAAAAACGGATTCTGATATCGGATTAGATCATGTAATCCCAATTTTAATCTGGATCAAACCCTTAGTTTCTGTTGTTCAAAACTTTTTGGTGGGATTGGGATAACTTTGATCCAAAAAATTAGGATTATTCTGATCTGTCACACCGTGGTGATGTTGTCTTGTCTTGGGTTTGTTTTGTCCTGTCATTTCCTGTTTTATTTTGAAAAGTAATTCTCCTCTCGTTTCAGGTCACTTGCCCTTCCTCATGTGTCTCAGTCTGATTGCCCTAAGTGTTTCCACCTGTCCCCTATTTCCCTCCATGTGTTTAAATAGTCTGTGTTCCCCTTGTCTTGTGCCAGAGTGTCATCGTCCTTGTCCTGCACCAGAGCCTTTGTCCATGTCCACAGCCATAGTAGTCGCCAAAGTAAGCCGTTTGTACCTCAAGAAGAGTGATTGTTTGTTTGTAAAATTTTCCATAGGTAAAGTTCATAGCCCTTTGTTTTTCCTCGTTAACGAGTGATTTTTAGTTTGTTAATTCTTTCCATAGTTTAGATTCCTAGTCCTTTGGTTTTTCCTCTTTAAGAGTGATTTTTTGTTTGTTAATTCTTTCCATAGTTTAGATTCCTAGTCCTTTGGTTTTTCCTCCATTCGGAGCGTTTTGTGTTTATCGATTTGTTTCTTTTGATTAGAGTTTTTTCCTCCTCCTGGAGTGTTTTTGTTTCTCAGGATTCAGAGTTTAGTGTCTAGTTTTTTATAGCCATTTGTTTGTCACTCTGTCTGAGGTCTCCGGTGAATTCAATAAAAGCCTTTTTGTTATTCAAAATCTCTGCATCTGAGTCCTGCTTTGAGTCTCAGCCTGACATGATCTTAGCAGTAGAGTGGATTCAGGGTGGATTTCAGGAACAAAATGTAATTTAAATTAAATTTAAACTGGTCAAATAAACAACATTTATCATGTAGTATATATACATTTATTTATTTATATTTTGCACCAGATTTTTTTTTTTTTTAACCATTACAGCCCACTGGATGGGGAATGGACCGATGAACCTGGGAGCCAATTTCTTGGATTCCAGGGTGGAGAGCCACACCTTCTGGCCGACCTGTTAGACTGGAGCAGGAGATTGTTGCCGGTTGGCCAAGGCAGTGTAGCAACTCACGGAGCGCTGGAGGGCAGTGCGTGCCTGGACCCAGGTTCCGCGACAGCGGCGGACGTAGGCTTGGACAGATGGACAGGAAACCTCCTTCTTCAAGGCCGGGAAGAGCAGGGACTGGTAGCCATAGGCACCCTGGAAGGGCGAGAGGCTCGTAGCAGAGCTGGTGAGGGAGTTGTGGGCGTACTCCACCCTTAAGGGGCTGCTACGACCAGGAGGACAGATTCCTGGAGACCATGCAGCACAGGGCCATCTCCATCTACTGGTTCTTCCGCTCAGTCTGCCCATCAGAGTGGGGACGGAACCCGGAGGAGAGACTGGCAGTGGCTCCCATCAGGCTGCAAAACTCCCTCCAAAAAACCGAGGAGAACTGGGGCCCCCGGTCAGACACCATATCGACAGGGAGACCATGCAGGCGGAAGATGTGGAGCAGGACCAGCTGGGCAGTCTCTTTGGCTGACGGCAACTTGGGCAGGGGCACAAAGTGGGCCATTTTGCTGAAATGGTCGACCACAGTGAGGATGACCGTGCTGCCGTCGGAAGGAGGAAGACCCGTGACAAAGTCCAAAGAGACGTGTGACCATGGTGGATATGGGACTGAGAGATGCTGAAGGAGTCCCACCGGAGCCTGATGGGAGGGTTTATGCTGGTTGCAGACAGAGCAGGCCTTGACAAAATCACGCGTGTCCTCCTTCAGGGTGGGCCACCAGAAGCATTGGAGGAGGACGTCTTGAGTTCACTGGGAACTCGGATGGCAGGAGAGTTTGGAGGTGTGGGCCCATTACAGCACCTCCGACCTCAGGGCTTGCAGGACGTACAGGCAATTAGGCAGGCGCTGGGACCAGATTGACCCTCGATGGCGAGTCTCACTCTCTCCTCTATATCCCAGGTCAGGGTGGCGATGACACAGGGAGAAGGAGAGATGGTGGCAGACCCCTCAGCAGAATCCTCCCCCTTCTGGAACTGTTGTGAGACCCTGGATGGTAGGAGAGGGTGAAGTTGAACCGAGTGAAGAATAAGGACCAGCAGGAGTTCAATCTCTTGGCTTTTTGGACATATTCCAAGTTCTTATGGTCGGTCCAAACCAGGTGGGGTTCCTTGGCGCCTTCCAGTCAAAGCTGCCACTCCTCCAGAGCCATCTTCACCAGCAACAATTCTCTGTTCCCGATGTCGTAGTTTCTCTCGGCCGGTGACAGGCGCCAAGAGAAGAAGGCACAGGGGTGGAGCTTCTGGTCGGTGACAGATCTATGGGACAGAATGGCTCCCATCCCTATATCAGAGGCGTCCACCTCCACCACAAACTGGCGCTTGGAATCAGGCATCTGGAGGATGGGCGCTGAGGTGAACCCAGACTTGAGGGTCTGGAAGGCCTCCTTGGCAGCAGAAGTCCACTGGAAGGGCACCTTGGAGGAGGTGAGGGCGGTGAGAGGGGCAACCACAGAGCTGTAGTCGCGGATGAAGTGGCGGTAGAAATTGGCGAACCACAGGAAGTGCTGCAGTTGTTTGAGGGAGTCAGGAATAGGCCAGGACGTGACAGCGGAGACCTTTGCCGGTTCCATCTGCACACTGCCTTGTGCCATGAGGTACTCCAGGAAGGAGACGGATGAAGCATGGAACTCACACTTCGGGAACCGGGTGAGGTTGAGGAACCTGCTCGAGCCAGAGTCTATTAGGGTGGCCAGGGTGTGGGGGCCATCGGGAAGGATGAGCCGGGCTTGGAGCAGCGTTCTTTGGTTGCGGGGAGGTTTGGCGGTTGTTGGGCTCACCAGCATCCCCTCTGTTACTGGTGAGCATTGGCTTTTACTGGGCACTTGGAGACAAAGTTACCTGCCTGCCCACAGTACATGCACAGGTTAGACTGTCGACAACGTTCCCGTTCCTCTGAGTTGAGAGAGGTGCGGCCCAGCTGCAAATTGCTCTGGCTGACCTTGGTACGGAAGTTGGATAGAAAAGTCGGCCACCATCCGGTCTCCTCGCTGAATACCCATAAGCCCCCGTGCAGTCTCTGAGCTGAAAGCCCCCAGACCGAACACAGCTCTCCAGCGAACAACTGGAAAGAAGCGCAGGCTGGAGATTGTCTCTACCTCTCAGCAGTGCCCCACAGATGAGCCCTGCCCGTCAGGTGATTGATAGTGAAGGCCACCCTCGTGTCCTCAGTGGCGAAGGTGCGGGGCTGAAGGGAGAACAGCAAGGAACAGTTGGTTAGGAAAGGGCCACAAGTCTCTGGGTCTCCATCATAGCGCTCCGGAGTTCCCACCTGGGGCTCGGGGGCATCTCTGGGTGAAGGGGAAGCCGGAGCTGGTTCTGCTGCCGTTTGAGCTGGTGAGGGCATGGGAGCAGCGGGCTGAATCAGGAAGGTCGTCAGTTGCTGCATTTGCCCTACTAACGTTGCTAGCGCCTGTCCATTAGCCTCAGCCGCCTGTCTAGCTTCTGAGGCGGCAGCAGACATCATGGCCTCGTGCTGCTGGAAAACACCCTCAATTCTCTTGGGGCGTATCAGGGGTGTGGGATTGTGCGCTGGGTCCATTTCTGGCCAGATTGTACTGTAATGGGGTGTGGTAGGACCCAATTGCAGCACAACCAAACAGGTGAATAGTTGGTAATGACTTTTCTTAATGAATCAGCACAGATATTGCACACAGGTGGGTATTGGGGAGAGAGGAAGGGGTCCGGGGCCAGGGCTGGAGATGCCGTGTTGCGGAGCAGGTGAGTGGAGTGGGTTGGGGAGGCTCACACACACAGGGACGAGTTGGTAGGAAGGCAACCGTACCATTAGGGAGAACGCTGGAGAGGTAGTCGAGGGTGCAGGAGGATCAGAACCAGGTGAACAGTCAGTGGGGCAGACGAACCAGGAAGGAGCAGGCAGGCGGGTAATCTGAGTCAGACAAAGGATCAGGAAACCAGCAGGGAAGCACTCATGTTGTGACGTCGGAGCTGGAGAACGCCAAACAGCCACAGGTACAGGCGGACGGGGACCAGGAAGCGCACAGGCAGAACTCGTGGTCGGGGACAGAAGGCCGAGGCATTTACTGGGGCAGAGACGAGGCAGGATGGTCAGGGCCGATCAGAGTCGATACAGGGAAGTCAGTCCAGAGATGAACGCTGGAAAGTCTTGCATGATACTAAGAACAATCGGGCAAAGAGCAAGGTAACTGGGGATTCATATATACTGGCCTGATTGGAGATAGAGTGCAACTGGGAGCAACAGGTGAGGACAATGAGGCTTATTAGGAGGTGTGGCAAAGTGGAGAGTGAGACAGAGGCATAGCAGGCTGTGACACAATACAGGCAACTATTATGTTGCATGCTCTTTGTGGTTCCGTTTGCAAGTAGTTAACTCCTTCTTCAGAACTCCATTTAAACGCTCAATAGCACATCTTGTTTTGCAGTGAGCGGTGTTGAAGCATGCCTGCTCTTGTGTGTGAAAAGGGGTCATTTACCATGGTATGAGTGGATAGGCACTGTCTCCTAATATTATGCCATCTGGTCAGTTGGTTTGGAGCTCTCTGTATAGAGCAAGGCCACTTCACGACACAGTTTGTGATTATGAGGTCAGCGTCACCCACAAGTTGTATGTTTATGCTGTGCCTCCCCTTTCTGTTGATGTACTCCCATTCTCTCTCTCATGGGATGCTTGTATATAAATGAGTGCAGTCGATAACCCCAATAGTATTGGGCATGTTCCCCAAAAGTAAGAACCATATTACTCACAGTTGATTTGTCCACTCCTATACTGTCACCAACAACTCGGTGGAAAGACTCAGATGCACAGAAGCACAGAGCAATGAGGACCTGTTCTTCCATAGATAGACTTTGATTTCTTCTGGTTCTGCATTGAAGTTTTGGCCTGAAAAGGTCTGCAATGTACTTAATATCAGCATTCCCAAACTGAAACCGAGCATAAAGTTCCTCAGTGGTGTATTGCTCAAGTGGTTTTGTACGATCATCATACACCCTTTTACTGTATTCTCTCCTGCCAAAATGGTAGTGGCGATGGACTATATTTACCATGTCGGTGACCCTCTGTAAGTGCTCTGAGAAAGGTTGAATAAGATGGCTGTGTGATTGGTCATTTCCAACACCTAGTAGCCTTCAGTGTGATATCCAGTCCCATTTAGATCACTCGTTATCAGGATTTGGTAATCTTAAAAAGTTTGTATCTGGATCAGAGTGATTCAATCCAATTTTGCTTTGAAAAACTGTGACAAAAGTGAGATGTATCACGTGATCCTGGATCAACTGGACCCGGGGGTAACAGTGATGCTCTGACTTTTCATACATCAGGTCAACATTTCAATTTGTCCAATACTTTGTTTATGACCATAATAATGAATCAGCTGTCCTTTGTATTGGGTGGTATTTAGCAAATGTTAGCATGCTAATATGCTAAACTAAGATGGTGAACATGGTATAGCTGCTAAACATCAGCATGTTAGCCTTGTCACTGTGAGCATTATTGCAGCATTTGTGAGCGTTATCATGCTGACATTTGGCTAAAAGCACTGTGTTTAGGTCCAGCCTCACAAAGCAGCTAGTATGTAGGGATGGGAATTGATCAGTTTTTATTAATACCATTGCATTATCGATTCTGCTTATCAGCGCGATTCCTTATCAATTCCCTTATTGATTCCTGATCAGTTTTCTGTGTGGAAAAAAAAGTTTTTGACAAACAGACAGTCCCACCTGACAGCCCAGTGCTCCCACTACAAACAGTTTGCTCCATCTGTTATTCTCAGAACAAGTCGACCTACACAGGACAGACTGAGGTCTAAAGAAACAAAGTTTATTGAGTAGATTAATTTCTATAGCATCTTGAGATAAGTGAATATTAACATTAACACAAATAAGTTGTATAAAATATAAAATGAAGAAAATTAGATCAGTCCTAACAATATTAAACAGTAAGCTTTGGCTATACAATGTAAACATAAGTCTATATAGGATGTATCAGCTGCACCAGACCCATTCTAACTGGATATACATTATATACATTTTCAAATATAAAATACCATTTATACTCTGTGTGAGGATGAGCAGCCAGACACATGAAAGAGGATTCACAGACGAAGTTCAACAGTCCAAGTGAATTTTATTTATAGAAGTGGTGTCCCGTGCAGATAATTACAGCAAAAAGAAAGAGAATGGCTGGCCAAACACAAAGAAAAAAACAAACAAACAAAAATTCACAAAAAGGAATTTGCTTAGGAGTTTTAAAAAAAATTAACTTTGCACTGCACTTTTGGCTATACCCCTAAAAATGGGCCCAAGGCAGGAGCTGGGGTCTGTAGCTGTGTGTGGCTCTCTCTCAGTTGGACAAAATGCCCCGAGCCACCTCAGCCTTCTGCCTTTTATACAGGTGAGCTCACCTACTGAAAACAGTTCATATGGACAGCAATATTCAAATACAACCCATTATCAATGATAATTGCATTTAAAATATGTTTTCTTAAAAAAAAGAAAGTGTTTTAATAGCCAAAACCCTTGACTGACACAAAACACCCCTCCCACTCTACCACACTTGGTCTCCTCCTCTGGGAACCCCTCTATTTAACCAAATGGACCACTCCAGCTCAGGTTTGGGAGTTCCTGGTCTGTGGCAGAGGAGGAGACAAGTGCAACAGAGAGGACAGGTGAGACACAATTTCAAGTCAATGTATTAATGTTTATGTATATGTAGTGCATGTCAACATTATCAAGTACTATACTTGAATACAATGTTGGGTAAAATATCCAACCAAACAGCAAGATGGAGGAGAGAGGCCTGCTCTGTGTGTGAGCATGTGTGCCTTACCTTAGGGCATTTGGTTTCCCATGACACTCTGGCTTGGCTTGAATACATGATGGTTATTTTTTACTGAAAGATGTGTATCCATTTAGGCCATTATGCCCATATGAGCAGCATTTTTCATTTCATTTCAAACAAGAGCTGTGAGTAGACCTTGACTGAGAGACTAGATAATCATTGTCTTGTTTTAAAATGATGATCACCATATATTGTCTGGACTTGATCCCATAGACGCTGCTGCTGGAAAGCACAAGTTTCATTTGGTGCATGCATGTATAGATGCTTGATCATGTGCTACACAACAATAATAGCTGCAGTTTCATGAACCCTGACGCCAGTTGACATTTATCAAATGTAAGAAATATTTCACTTTGACTTTTTTCAGGCACAAAGTCACAGAAACAGCCCTGGAAGTGGCAGGTGACCAAGACACAGACAGACCAGGAAACGCACAGCTCAGCTAGAACTTAATGTTAGCACTTGACATGAGCCTACTGTTATTTGCTGACATCAAACTTGGAAGAACAAGTTAAGCTAATTGCTCTTCCCGCAGTTTACTCTCCTGATGTTTTTTCTCTTTTCATGAAAAACACTCACTTTGACATGAGGGGGAGGAGGGGCCCTATGCAACTTGTGTAGTGAGAGTGCAGGGCTGAGTACAGCTCTGGAAAACATGGCTGAATTAATAAGCTCAGGGACATACAATTCTGATGGTCCAGACAAGAATTGATAACTGTTTCTCAACTTGAACTGGTTCTCCATTCCCCTCCCTACTATTATGTATCTGTAAACTCTGAGACTTGGACAGAACAAACAATATACAGTACTTATGATCTATCTGTTCTTAAAGCCTACCAATAGTGGAGCCAACAGTGGTGCTAGAAGGTCATAGGGTCATTCAAATCTACTGGGTTCATCCACTTAAGAGCAGGATCTAGAGATTTGAGTACAAAAAGCAGTTTCATGTACCAAGGGTGCATCAGGCTTCATCATCGAGACGCCATTTTTCTTCTCAGTCTGGCCAGTAGATGTTGAAGTATTCTGCTCTGGACCAAACCAACGTTAAAGAGTAACCTCAAACTGTTTTACCACCTAGTTCCAGCTCATAATGCGGGAGGGAAAACATCTCAAGACATTTGTTAAATCAGGTATGACAGTGCAGGTTAATAAGTACATGTGAATGAGGTAATAATATGAATCAGTATCACTGTAACATGTCATCCATCCAGCCATTGGTTTCTCTCCTGTGCTGGGCAGGAATTTTCCGTCTCATTACCAACCTGCCTGGACTCAGTGGGACGTTCCTTCTCCTCTGTGTGTCTCTCCTGCAGAAGCTGGACTGCAGAGTGTCACCTCTCATTTGTTTCTGGAAACAATGGCACAGTTATATAACCACATTCTTCACATATTTTCATACAAAAAAAAAAAGAAAAGAAAAAGATTTTAACGAGACACATTTCAGCCTTTTATGCAGACAAAGTTTTTCCATTCTACACAGTCTCACTGGGAGCTGACCAGTACAACCAGTCCAGCAGTCATCTGATCCTCAATCATATACTAAATCATGGAGCTCTTTAACCTTGAGTGTTGTGACTGGATTTATCATGAGTCAAGTTTCTAAGACTCTGGGTGCTCCTCACTAAGTGACTGTACATTATGTGTCAGTAAGTGCATACCAACACACACTTGCAGCATCTTGAAGCACATAAATGTGAATTGAGGACCTGTCAACACACTGGGATACACCACTTTCCCACTTTTGTCCCACATCAACTCTCCAGACAATCAGTAGTCTTTTCACATTTCCTCCCTGGATGGACACGTCCTGGCTACTGAACCTTAATACCTGACGGGGACTGAGCAGAGCCCCCTTCCATCTGGTCAACTGATCCACATCAGCTGATTATTCACTGATGGATCATCATGCTGCTGCCAGCGTACATGCTCAATTCAAATCAAAGACATGAGAGTTCTAAAAAAAAAAAAAACATATCGCCAAATCATCAACATACAATTTCCAAAAATAAGAAATACAAAACGGAACAAACAACATCAAGATTTTTAAACATGTATGAACAAAGTTGTGATTAAATTTATTGATAGAATAAAACTGAAAAAACTGGTCTAGACTATCACACCTGAAAACACATACATGAGTAATCATATACACTGACCATGCACGAGCCGGTGTAAACAGGAAGCATATTGTCTACTCTGCAGTTCATTAGTTGCAAAAAAAATAATACTACGAACGAGTAACACCAAAGGTAGTTGTAGCATTAAAATACAGAATTTAAGTGGACAACAAGGTCAGTAACACTTGTAATGCATTATCCATGTTGCTTTAACCACCAGTAGTCAAGGCTGATGAGACCCAATCAGGGAGCGACCATGGGTGTCTACGTCATCGTTTCCAAAGGTCTCCGTTTTCAGCCCTCCAGACTACAACACAACCCCAGAGTTTTCAAACTAAAATGGGGTCATCAACATTTCCAGAAGTCTGCAATTACAGCGCCCAAAAACTACAGCATAGTGTGGATGGGAGGTGAAAACATAGCAAAAGAGATGCATTTTAAATCGAAAAAGTAGTAGTGTGGATGAAACCTGAGGTTTCTGCAGGTCTCCTTATCTAGGGGAGACGGGGATGGTTGTAACAAAGGGATGGTTGTAACAGTATGCCTTTCAGCAATGAGGAATGACCTAAGAATCATGTGATCATTTTCATGTATGACCACATCCTTCCTGACCGTACATTTTAAATTACAGAGCTGTGTGATGAGGTTTTACAACCAAAACACTGATTTTAAGGTAACAAAGTCATGTTTTGGACCAAGTCTATATTTTGATGAGTGCTGATACTGTTGAAGTGAGAATAATGTAAGGCATTTCATCTGTGCTAATATCAAACCGCCATGCTGCTACAGCTACAGTACAACTGGGACTGGGGACTGTTGTATCACCTTTCAAAACAGTGTAACAACAAACCTCGTAATGTTTGTTAGTATGCCAAGACTGCACACATAAAGTTTTAAATGTATTGACAACACCTCATTGTTGTGGATTACAGTTGTTCTTAAAGTAATTAAATGTCGGTGGTGAGGTGTTTTTTTTGTTCTTGGTACAACAGGAAGAAAGTGAAGTGTTGGCACAGGTTGTGTAAAAACTTACGTTCGTGGTGGGGCAGGTTGTAACAATGGAACTCCATGTATTTAACATCATTTAATGAATTCTGTGATACAGTTGGAGAAGTTGGAAACAAAACAAATTTGAAGTAAAATGGAATTTATTGTGAACAGAGGGAACAGACTTTGGTACTTAGATCCCTGTGGGAAGTGCATCACCATGGGGAGCGGTCCATAGTGCTTCCTATTGGAGGAAACTTCCCCCAGAGCCTGGACACTGGTGGTGGTGATGATGAATGGAGCTCTGAGACAGGAACGTCTTATGAGAGGAAAACTTCTCTTATCAAAAACTTTGGTTTTGATTGGAGATGGTCAGGCGTCGTTTGAGGTGGTGAAGGTGGAAGTGGGTCACAAAATGTGCTGAAATGACAGATGAATGACACCAGAGAGAGAGACACTTTTAAAGTTTGAGAGCTTACAAGTGATTGGCTTAAAGCCAGCGTGTCAGGTCGTGATGGATGAGGATGAGAATGAGCTGGGAACTGTGGTTGTGACTAAAAGGCAAAGAGATGGTCTTCCTGACTGAACTTTCACTAAGCTTCATTTGTAGTGGACAAATAAGGGATCTTTGTGTCAAACTCTGAGCTCTATCACAGAAATTCTGTGAGTTATAGGGGCTGAGACAAAAAAAGCTACAACATGACAGTCCATTAGTCAGTCATATGACTTGTAGATCATCATAGATAGTACATATACAAAACCTATACTACAATAGTACTGTACTCCGTATTTCCAAATCTTTTCCATTTCTCAGTGTTTATAGATAACCCTAAGTAATTATCAGTTGACCATAACTAAGTTCAGTTTAACACAATTTCCTTTGTTCTAAATTTTCACAAAAAACCTGAGAACTGTCTTGCTTAGTTTCGGCATTGGACTGGATCATCTTTAATGAGGTCTTGGTGTGATCTCTTGTATTCAACAGTGACTGGTCTCTATATCAACAATGATAACTGCTAAGCTTTGTATTGCTCCATGTTGTGTAATCCATTAATAACCACCAAAAAACCCCAAACATCTCCCAGCATTCATCCTGTAACCCTGACATCATTGTTGACTGAGGTGTATTGTACTCTGTCAGGTACTCTCCGTATGGACCGTACTGGACTATATCAGACCTTTGTCCTATTCTGTTCTGTCTATATCAGAGCCAGGAGGCAGTTGGGGTAGTTGGGAGGGGGGGTCAAAGTTCACTCAGCCAGGAAAACTTCATTCATTTCCTGCTGGCTCTCAGCCAACACACACACACACGCTTTTGGTTTCATTGGTTGTGACAGTCTGGACAAAAGCCCAGTGAGGCTGAAACAGTGTCTTTGAACGGCCTGTGATTCATAAATCCTTCAATAATGACCACCTGTCAGTCAATCATCCTGTCAATCAGTCTACCTAGGGTTGGGGGAACGTGACTGTGTCTTCCTCTAGGGTTTCTCAGAAGATTGCTACTTGACTTTTAGCCTTGCTCCAGACCTCCAGACCTCTAACTGACTTTCAGATGGGTCTGCTGGTTGCTGGTTGGTGTAATTGACAGCTGTTTACCTGGTTGGAAAAACAACCAGATAATGAAAGCTTTGTAGGCAGGATTAAGAATGGGAACGTCATCTTCTTATGCTACTTCCAGATAAAGAGCATCCCATCCTTTGCTGTGACGCAATACACTGTGTCCAGCGCTCACCCTGCATCTGAGACAGTTGAGAAAGGAGACAGCACACTTTCAATCATTTCCTATAACCGTGTGATCACATTGGTTGATAATACTATTGTTGTCATTATTTTTGAATTGTTTTCGGAGGGAAAACAGAGAGTATTAGACTGATATGATCTTGTTCTGGGTTGATCAGATATAAGCTAGCAGCTAAAAACAAACAAAAAAAAATCAGGCGTAAATTCAAACTGTATCTAGTGTTGTATTGTTATGTTTTGACATAAACAAGCAATCACAACTACGCCCACTAATTGTGGCAGTGCTTGTAATGCATCATCTTTTGTTATAGAGGATCTTTGATCAGACCATTATTGGGCTGATATCATGTAATCTGATTGACATGACAAACATTGACTTAACTACTCCTAACAACCTGTTTCAACAAAAAATGCTGTCAACAAGATGGATACATCCATCTATACTAATTGGTTAGAGAAAAATAACCACCCTCCTTACGAGAAAACAGCTGTCCACTCTGATTACGAGACTAGGTTGTAAACAACATGTAATGAATGACGGGACAAATATTCAATTTTTTTAAAAGAAATATTTCTACTACAACAAACAACAAATCCCTCTTTCATTGGGTTTCTCTTCATCTCTGCAGATAATACAGATAAAAAGTATTCAAGTAGAAGTAGATGAGACGATGGGATTAAAATAGAAAAGTGAGCTGTTGTATTTTTTCTGTCCTCTTCTGTTCTCTGTTGTTCTTTCCTGCTGCTCATTGTGAATACCGTGCTATGTGGCCTGTTGTTTAATCTGTCATCTGTGTACCAACCTACGGATCACCTGTCTCCTCTTATCACATAGCAAACATACCTGCACTTTCATTTTCAGGCCTGGAAACACCACAGGTGAGAAAGTGAGTGGGTGTGATTTCTAAGAAACAGAGAGAGAGAGAGAGAGAGCAGGACGACCAGACTCAATGATGGACGTCAAAGATGACAGGTGCATTTTCATTAGGATGACATACACTAATGGACTATATATACGTATACTTATGTATATACCATGCCACATATTCTCACAATTATACAGAGGGTGTTTTTTTTCCCCATAAACTGCTGAGACGCAGACACATAAAAAAATGTTGATAAGAGAAGACGTCAGCTCTGGTTTTGCCTGCAGAGGGCACTCGAAGACTGAATCTGCAAAATAAATTACAGTGAACCGGAGTAAACAAAATAACTACAGATTCACCCAAAATCTCTTTTCATGACAATTCAGTTGTTCACACTGAAAACTGTTCCTAACAATTGTATTAAGAACAACAGGGGCATGTTGCTTCAGGTTAAAGTGTGGATAGATAGATAGATAGATAGATAGATAGATAGATAGATAGATAGATAGATAGATAGATAGATAGATACTTTATTTATCCCCTAGGGGAAAGTCATGTGTCCATTAGCTCATTGTTGATAATAATAACAATAATGAAAGCAGTTAATAACAAATGAACAATAATAATTAGATTAGTCCACTTCCTTTGGCTGAAGTGTTGTATAGCCTGATGGAAGTAGGAACAAAGGATCTCCTGAACCTCTGTTCTGCAGCGCAGTGAGATGAGACGTTTGCTGCAGCTGTAGCTGCTTCTCTGTCCTGCCAGAATGTTGTGGAGAGGATGGTTGGTATTGTCCAAGATGGCCTCCATCTTACATTGCATGCGTCTCTCCACAACAGTCCTGAGTGAGTCCAGACTCCTGCCAAGCACAGACCCAGCCTTTTTGACCAGCTGGTCCAGTCTCTTTGTGTTCATGTCTGACATGCTGTTGCCCCAGCAGACTGCAACATAGAAGAGCACACTGGCCACCACTGACTGATAAAACAGGTTTGCCCCTTCCGGTAGATGGCATCTGTGTTCAGGGACCAGTCCAGTTTACTGTCCAGGTGCACACCTAGGTATTTATGTGCACCACCTCAATGTCCTTCCCTCGAATGTTGACTGGCTGAAGGGTTGGCCTAGACCTCCAAAAGTTGATGACCATCTCCTTGGTCTTGGAGGTGTTCAGAAGGAGGCAGTTCTTGTCGCTCCATTCACTGAAGGCCATCGTCAGATCCCTGTACTCCTCTTCCTGCCCATTCCTGATACGCGCCACAATGGCTGTGTCATCTGAATGCATATTTCTGGATGTGGCAGGACTCAGAGTTGTATTTAAAGTCTGCCATATAAAGGGTGAACAGGAACAGAGCCAGAACAGCCCCCTGTGGAGTCACAGTGCTGCTCATCACTTTCCCTGAGACACAGTTACCCAGCTTGACGTACTGTGGTCGTCTTGTCAGGTAATCCACAATCCGGGACGTAAAGCGAAGAAGAAAGAATGGGGGGTTGGATGGTGTTAAATGCACTTGAGAAATCAAAGAACATAATCCTCATTTAACTACCTGGCTTATTCAAGTAAGAATGGGCCTGGTGGAGCATGTAAAGGACAGCATCATCCACTCCAATATGTTCTTTGTAGGCGAACTGTAGGCTATAGTGCATGTTCAACTTGTGGCCTTAGAATTTGGAGAAGCCGCCGCTCCAGGGTCTTCATGATGTGTGATGCGAGGGCCACCGGTCTGTAGTCATTTATATCTCAGCTGATCATCCTACTTTAGGAACCAGAACAAAACATGATGTTTTCCACAGGACCGGGACCCTCCCTGTTTGAAGGCTTAAGTTAAAGATCCTCTGGAGAGGCTCAGCCAGCTGGGCTGCAGAGCCCTTTAACAGCCTCGGACACACACCATCCGGGCCTATTGCCTTTCCAGGGCGTAGCCTCTTGAGCTCCACCCTCACCTCCTCTGCTTTAAAGGACAGGAGACTTGACCCCAGTGTGGAGGGAGTTGCAGCTGCAGTGTCAGGTTGTGGAGAAGATGCCGTAGGAGAAGCTGCAGCTGAAGCAGTGGGAGAGAGAACAGGTGAGGCTGTTTCAAACCTGTTGTAGAACAGGTTGAACTTATTGGCCATGTCCACATCACCTGATGTTGCCTGGCTGTTCTTGTCTTTATAGCCAGTGACTGTCCTCATCCC
Organism: Seriola dumerili; assembly: GCF_002260705.1. NCBI lineage: Eukaryota > Metazoa > Chordata > Actinopteri > Carangiformes > Carangidae > Seriola > Seriola dumerili. The sequence continues at coordinate 305,634 of NW_019175423.1, forward strand.
CTTCCACACCTCTCTGGTGTTGTTGTGCTGCAGCTTCCTCTCTACTTTCTTTTTGTAGTCCTCCTTCGCCTGCTTTAATCTCCCCTTCAGCTCATGTTGCACATACCTGAGCTTCTCCCTGTCTCCATCCCTGAAGGCCTCCTTTTTCTGGTTGAGGAGGATCTTGATGTTACTGGTGATCCAGGGTTTGTTGTTTGGAAAGCAGTGTACAGTCCTTGCGTGTATTACAGTGTCCATACAGAAGTTAATGTAGTCCATGGTACATTCAACCATTCTATCAAGGTCAGGGTCCTTGCTTTTATCATTTTCCTGTGACTCCAACAGTACATTCCAATCTGTGCACTCAAAACAGTCTTTTAGATACTCACCGGCCTCCGGGGTCCAGCTACTGAATGAGCAGGTGGTTGCAGCCTGCCTCAGTACACAGGGCTTGAAATAATTTATCCCCTGTATAAGGGGAATAATTCTTTCAGAGGTGCACCATCAGGAGAGGCAAACCAGACAAATACTTGGGCCCCCCCAGGGGAAAAGGGGTCCCTGATGGCACCTCATATTTGCAAATTTTGCAATGACAACCATAAACCCCCTCAAACCTCCCATAAAGACACTATACAGTGCATTGATGTTGCCCCAAACCCCCCCTAGGTGCAACCCCTCATGATGTGTGCTGTAGCTGGTATCTATTGCATGTGAGGCGTAAAGGGGACATCTGTTAACATGGGCTTCAATGGTCTTCAATGGATTTCTTTGCCTGGGGCCCTCTAGAGTCTAATATTGCCACTGAATACTTTTTAGGTCTCTTCAATAGAAGTGTGTTGAACGTGTGTCCTCCTAGTAACTATCCCCCAGATTCAGTCAAATTTCCTCATGTACTGTAGCTCTGATGATGCAGGATGACGTCACCAAAACTTCATACATCTACAACTCTTGTTTCGTTTGTAAAGTCAGAGTAAAAACGATCTGGAAAAGAACCAAACTGAGCAGAGTTTGTTTGAACCAAATCGATTAGATGTGATAACACACAGTTTTTACCTCATGTCCCAACCTTCAGACTGTTTATTGTTCACACTGCAGGAGCCACAGAGACAAAAGACATAAAGGATAGAATGATAAGGACAGGTCCAGGTATGAGTGTCAATCAAAACACAGGAAGTCAGGACAGATAACTTTAACTCTTTAGTGTAAATTCAATAACATACAGCAGAGCAGAACAAACCCAGAGGAGGCATCAGACACTCATCTCTTCTCACATTAATTCACCATGAGCACACCAGTGATCGGTGGCCCATGTTGCCTGCATGCCTGGCCTCTGCAACAAGGCACATCTGATGTGAACCTTTCTAACAGCTGCCTCCCACATTTGGGTGGCAAATGTGCTTAACAGAAAGGCCAAGCCAGGGACAGACCAGAGAGCTCTGGATAGTTGGGGATAAGCTAGCATCACCACTGTGTCTGCTTTGAGGTTTGTCGTGCCATTTTTCGAGGTTGGAGGCTTGGTAGGTGATTTTTAATGAACCTGAAGTTGATGTTCTCAGTAAGGATCTGGCTTTGCCTCCAGCACCCCTAACTTGGGGTGTGATAGAGTTTCTAACACTGGCTGAAATGAAACCCAGTGGTCTAGATTTGAGGATGCCTTGGACCTCAGTTAGGACCATGGTTACCTCTGTAATCCTGTAGACACTTGGTGGGCAGATCTCACACTCCCCTGCTCCTCCTAACAGTGGGCTGTAGTGAAGGTCATTCTGAAGCTAGCCGACTAGAGTATCCTTCAGCCTCTCTGAAGACAACTGAGAAAGACCACAGTCAGCGATGGGGGGGGGGCTGAGGAAGAATGAAAACAACAGAGTTTCTACAGCAACTCTTTATTCAGATAAACAGAGCTGATAAGTCAAATGTAAGAGAGAGGAATGCTAACTCTCTGCCAACTGAATGCTGTGTGTGTGTGTGTGTGTGTGTGTGTGTGTGTGTGTGTGTGTGTGTGTGTGTGTGTGTGTGTGTGTGTGTGTGTGTGTGTGTGTGCTGAAAATTAAACTGGGTCAAAGTCCAAAGGGAGAAACTGAATGTCTGCTGATAAAACGCCAAAATACAGCTGATAAAAGTCTCATTTTCAAAATCATTGTTAATGACTCTAACATTTCTCCTGCTGATGATATGCCTTCAAAACATCATGAGAAACACACTTATGCTGCATTATGTGATTACTGTGACCAGCTAGAAGGAGCACAACATATTATCACCTTGTTAAGTTTTATGACTAATGTTATCAACCAGCTGCTGACGTCCACATCCATCAAAGGCAGAGCAGCAGCATTATCCCACTGGATTGGTTTTTATGGACCTGGAGAATTCTAAGTGTGTTCTCTCTCTTTTCACTCCTGAGGGAAGCATCTGGCTCTTTAGCAGCTAGCTGCAACAACTCCTCCAACCTGAACACTGAGCTGTGTCCCAACTCAGGGCCACATCCTTCAGAGGCTGCGACCTAAAAATGGTTGATCCAATGGGGTCCCCGTGGCCCAACCTATCCCCAGATTCATTGTGCGCTGTTAATGAAAGCGATCAACTCTGACAGAGAACCGGAAGATTACATTGTTAAATGCATACACGGTACAACTGTTAAAACCAAGGACCTTAAAGCCTAAAAGTGTGAAAAATTTACATGTTGTCAATGTTGCTAGGTGACAGGAACCACGCAGTTAAAATATATAATATAATAGTAAGGGCGGGCACAGCTGGTGATGCACAGTGAAAATCCTCCATAGACCAGACTGTCTCATTGTGGTTTCAATTCAATTCAAATCTGTTTATTGTCATCATACAGAGCAGAACAACATACAACAAAATTAGCAGTGTCATCAAGGCAGTACAGTACAAAAAGTGTAATTTATGAAGACAGTAATAAAAGTAAGACAAGACATTTAATAGTAACAATAACAGTAGTAATAACAACGTGATTAATGGTCATGGATAATAGAAACAATATAAACAGCTACTTTCACATGGGAATCGAACACCGCTCTCCTGTGTCATATTCATCCATCCACCACAACCTCCTCCTGACGTGGATTTTGTCTTTCTTTATATAATGTCACTGCACTTTTCCCTTTGCTCCTGTCATCATTACTACGACCACTAGATTTTGCCTAGCAACAAAACGTCACTATAGGTCACAATAACCTGCTGCACAGACAACCTATGGGCTCGTTTTTCAAAGCACCTGACAACGAGCTCAAAGAGGCTCTGAGGGATAATGGGTCATAATAACTATGAGCAGCACCTCACAGGTCAAATGTGTCGTCATACATTTACTGACAATTTGTAGTATAATATAAGTATAATACTGATATATAATTGATAATGTGTACAATTACTGTATATATCAGTAATACATTTTTACTGATATGTAATTGTATATGTTAACATGTCTCTGTCCAGTGTGTCATAGAACAGTCATTAATTGTTCATACAGGTCTTCAGTAGTTTCATCTTAGAATGAATCAACTGATACATCAATAAATCAATTAATATTATACATGTACTTATAATGATGATATATAATATATGACAATAAAATTAACACAGTTGTATATGAAGATGATTTTGGATTATTAGGCTACCATTATGTTTTTATTCAGCAGTTAGATGATTCACAGGACTAGATATAAAAATACATGCATACATGCATAAAAAAACAACATATATCTGTTTACATCCATATTAGAGTGTCTTATACATTTTTATAGATGGGGTTAAAAGAAAGCATCATCCATATTCACAGTGAGGATGTAATATATTTACAGTCCAGAAACAATACCTACTTTCTCTTAACCTAAACCTGCAGAGTGAAGACCAGCATGGTCTGATCAGTTCTCCCAGAGATGCAGTACCAGGTCGTGGATGTCTGCAGTGCAGAGGAGCATGTTGGACTGTGTGTATTTATATGGAAATGGCTCCATCTGGTGTTCGTGAACAGCGTTTATTGGGTGACAGCAGCCTTTTCCGCTCCTCACTGATACATTATCAGCTCCACTGAGTCAACACACCAGGCACAATCTGCGTGTTTACAATGTGCACATTATTCTGCACCTTTATTATCAAAAGTACAGGGAAATACAGGAAAGGCAAGACTAAAAGAATTAGTTGATGAAATGACAATGTTCAGGAGTCTGTGTTAATGATGAACCTACAAGGAATTTTCAGCTGAGCCTGGAGCTCCCCTCAGATTTCCAGAGCTTTATAGTGAGCTCATTGTTTGTCTGTCCAGACACAGCTTTACTATTCTGGTTCACTCTCTCTCCACTCTCATAGTGTCGTTTTAAGCCTTAGCAGGTGTAAACAGCCTCTGTCCTCTACCTGCTGAGCAGCAAACAGCAAACACACTCAGTCAGAGAGCAGCTGGTGAAGCAGCTAAAGAGGAGCTGGTGGAGACCAAACACAGAGCTAGAAGCAGAGCGATGTGTTGCTGTCTACAAGAAAAAACATGTTCAGCAGTTAAAAAAATGTAGTGCCAAAGAAAAGTGCTGTTTTCATAGGAAGTTAACCACTGAAAGCTACCTGAAGCTAAATAAAGTGATATTGGATTGTTTTGGTGGCTTTTTTAAAAGTGACTACACATTTTTTCTCGTGGCCTCATGCACAGCATCACATTGCTCTGCCACACTGCCAGGCCTAGGTCGGCTTTCCTAACTGGGACTGTGCTAATCATAATCTACTGTGGGTAATGTACCAACTATATATGACTATCTCACACAACCCCACATCAAAAAACTCGAACCATCCCTTTAATTCACAGGTACAATCACAGGTATTATTATGCCTCTCCGCCGGTGACAGCCAGAGCCGGTCTCATTCTCCTTCACAACTTCAAATCCGGCAACGTTCACTTGGACTGACAGAAGAATTGATTAGATTTTGGTGGTTAAAGGTCAAAGGTGAAGGTCAGTGTGACCTCACAAAACCCTTTGTAGCCATTACTCAAGACTTCACAGCAATTATGACAAAATTTCACACAAATGGTTCATATTGACTCTGTCTAAACTGGGATGCAACCTGAAATTGGTCTGAGTGGAGGAGGCAGGCAACCAGGAGGAGGTGATTCTAGTTTTATACAAGAATACATCAGCTTAAAAGGTGCTGATATGTCAGTGTTGTGTTCATGGTTTGTTTCTGCTGGAAACAAGTGTTGTTTAAATGAACTGAGGGAGCAAGTTTGTTGCTTGTAGTATTATGGTGCGTTGGTGAGGTGATTACATTCATATTACAGTTTTTGCCCGTTGCTTGAACGCATTTTGCAAAACTTCGCTCATTGTGCCAAAACTCTACACACAAGTAAACATGACACAACACTGGGAAATATACCATTCACATCTGTGTCAAATTGAAACTCTACTATCAAAACCTAAACTCTGCTATCAAAACCTAACAATCCTTTGTCAAAATGTAACTCTGATGACAAAATGACACACACTTGCATCATATGCATACACTTTCAGATCAGGGGGAACACACTAGTCTACTTTATATAAAACACTGCAGTCTTTGATTTTCACTGTTTATTCAGAAGGCACATTTTCAGGAGGCACATTTTCAAACAACCAAAAAAGCAAATAGGCCTACTCAATATTGTACATTGAAGCACTGTACATTGCAGTAACATGAATTCAGATAAAGCAAAAAAAAAAAGAAAAAAAAAAGAAAAAAAACACTATACTGTAAACACAGAAAATCATGGCAATTGTGCATACGTGAGCTCATGGATCCCGCTGTCTGTTGGGGTCTGGCCACAGGACCTCATTGACATAGCAAGCAATGTCTTCTCCTGCTAGGCACCAGGGAAAATATCCCCTTGCATGTCGAAACCATCCATGGTTTGCTGTCACCTGAATGTCGCCACAGGCCTGTTCCATTGCCTGCAGAAGAGGCATGCGGGCATGTGGTTGGCGGTCATATACACGCCATCTCCAAGCCGAAAAGAATTCCTCTATAGGGTTTAATAATGGTGAGTAAGGGGGCAAGTATACCACTTCAAATTGATTGTGGTTGGTGAACCAGGCCTGGACCAGAGCAGCCCGATGGAAACTGACATTATCCCATACCACCACAAACCTGGGCTGATCTGGTCTGTTCTGTACAACTATATTATGGAGAGAATCTAGAAATGTGAGTATATGTTGGGTATTGTATGGACCTTAGTTTTGGCATGATGATGCAGAAGCCCTCGAAGGCTTATGGCGGCCACACCAATGTGATTTCCCCCGCGCTGCCCCGGGACGTGCACAATTGCCCTTTGACCAATACATTACGACCCCATCGTCTTGTTTTGCTCAAGGTCGATCCCAGCTTCATCAATGAAAACGAATTCATGAGCGCTGTGCAGCTCCATCCATGGCCAAGATTCTCTTGTAACAAAAAAAAACAAAAACATATTACTACAGTGCTACACATACAGAACCCCACCCCATACACAGGTACGCTGTGTAGCTCTCCGAATGGATCCCATGTGGTACTGATATGGTACATATTCAGCTGCTACTGATTTCACCAATACTGTATTGTAAATGTAAAGGACAGTTACACTTACCCATACATATTCACATTGAAGTCCTTTGACCCTGACACTTTCCTCTCAAATGGGACCCTGTAGAGCTGCTTCATGGTGATGTTGTGTTTTCCCAAGATGCCGTCCGATGGTGGTGATGCTACGATGGTTTATGTTGTTGAACACTTGCCTAGTCTGCAAGTACTTTTCTGTCGAAGCTTGGTGAGACGGATGCATTGTCTGCCCTCACTAGGTTCCACAACGGCAAGTTCCTGCTGTTGTGTGAACAGGCGTTGGCATCCTCCCCCAGAAGGTCTTCTAGTCATTCTAGAGAAATAACAAACCACCAAATAGTTGTCATTGGTTTTGCTTATTTTTCTTACAGTACTATAATATACTGTATTTACTGTAATATACTGTATCCCATCCACTGTACTGAAACATCTCAATATAAGTAATCATTGGTATGTTTCACAAAACTACCACTTTGGCTGCAAAAGGAGCATTAGCACCCCTGCAATACCGCTGTAAACGTGATGTGGTAATGTGATATACTGTTAGTAGCAGTACATGTAAATACATCTGAGCTAGAGTAGAAGGTAGAGAGGTGAAGACATACCTGTTTTCCAGTCGGAATGTTCTTATTACAGATGCCACTGTGAAGCGGCTTAGATGTGGGTGGACTCTCTGCCCAGCTTCCCTCATAGTCAGGCCATGGTTGATGACATGGTCCACCAAAGTTGCTCTTATATCATCAGAAATAGGGGTCCGTGCATGGCCTCTTCGACCTTGACCTCCTCCTCCTCCTCCTCCTCCTCCTCTTCCTCTTCCTCTTCCTCTTCCTCTTCCTCTTCCTCGTCCTCGTCCTCTTCCTCTTGCTCTACCTCTGCCTCTCGCTCTCCCTCCATCCATGCTTGCAAAGTTCTTGAAATGGCTAAACTGAGGGTTTTTTGCAGCTGGCTGATTGGTGTTCAGTTTTGCAAGTAAGTGCCTTCAGGTGTGTATTTGAGTGGTTGCAATTACCCGATGTGTTTTGTATTTTGGATACATGTGTTTTCCAAATGGCACCCTGAGATTTCATTTTTGAACAAAGTGTCTTATGTATGAAATAGAGTGTAGTATGCAGGACCAAGTGTGTTGCATAAAGGAGTAAGTGTGTTGCAGAATTGCAACTAGAGTGCAAAGCAGCGTTTTTGTTTAAGGTATGGGTACATGTGTTTGAGGTATGGTAACAAAAGCTTCAAGTTGTGTTACTTTAGTCTAAGCATGGGTCTATAGTGTTCAAGCAACGGGCAAAAACTGTAACTTGCCTGCCTTTAACAGTTGACTTTTATAATTTAGACACAGTGAGGTTGATTCCCTGCAGCAGCTGTGAGCAGTAGTTCTGTGGATCTCTAACTTCTCTCAGATCGGTAGCTGTTTTTAGAGTTAAATGCTTTGTGAGTTACTTTTAGAGTAACTATAGTGTTATGTTAGTATTACTCTGAGTCCTGGAGCCATTCAACACAGCACAAGTCTGAACTGAGTGAGTGTCACTTACATGAAGGCTGCTGCAGCACAAGGTTAAATACACAGTCCACCTTCAATAATAATAATAATGTAATAATAAATGTTATAAATGCATAATTTACTTTTGTATGTCATGCACAAAGGAGACATTTTTAAGTTATACAGGAAATTCTTCTTATGTTGGATCAGTTTATAAAATGATTAATGTTTCCTCTTTCCCAGTTCAAGGTGAACCTTGTAATCACAGTCATCCTCTTTGGATAAAGGTTTTCTATGATTTCAAGTTTGTCTCCTGTAAATGTATCATGGTATTTTTTCCAAAATGTCATAGAGTTAGTGGAGATGGTTTTGGGCAGGTCTAGGAAGCCCATTGGTTGGTAACTGCCCATTACAAGAGCAGTCATTGGCTGAGCGACACGTTGTCATGATTTTGGTAGGACTCAAAGTGCAGACAGTCTTCTGCAGGACACACAGAAAGATACAGTCAGCCTGCTGGCAACTGGAGACAAGAGACCGCAGCTACAAGCCTTGGAGAATTAAAACAAAAGTCAGCGCTGTGTTTTCTGCAGTAGGATGGGCTCCAGCAGCTCCAGCATCGACAACATCCCCAATGCCCAAGAGATCATGCAGGAAACTGGCTGTGAGTTGAGATTCTTTGGCTTCAGTTGCTTGTTTTTCCTACTCAGACGAGCAACAGTTTGTGGAGGAATGAAAAGAAATGTTTAGCTCAAATTACTGAAATAACACCATTTTGAAAAAAAATATTTGAGTCATTGATGAATCTCTAAGATCAAACTCAGTTGTTTTATCTCGTGAAGCTTCTCATTCTGTTCACATTAATACATATTCAAAATTTTTGTTCCCTCAAGTACCATTATGACTAAACAGTCAGAATGACTCTGACAGTGTTGTTGGTGCCAATGTGGTGAAGGACAGTAACAGCTGTGAAACATGAGGGCACAGCTTTCCTGCTGCGATTAATCTCCTTTAGCAATATCAAGAGACAGAAAATTTACTTCTCCTCCTAACATATTAAATGTTTGCACACAAACATCCTACAGTCTGTAATAAAGCATTAAAAATGTGTTCAAAGCTCATGAAAACGTTGTTGAGAGTGAAGGTTGGAAAGATAAATGTTACTGATAGATATAATAAATACAAATTATATATTTTACAGAAATAATGGAATTGTGAAACATTTTATATGTTATAGTGTCATCATTCCTAATCTGTTATGATGTTTCATAGAGTTGTTAAGAACAACATAACAACATGAACAGACACTAAAAATGTGATTAGCTACAACTACCATCTGTCCATTGTTTATTAAAAACTGAAGAGAAGGGCACAATGGTGTAAAAAATAAAATAAAGTGTTACCCTGATCTACTTGAAAATTAATGAAAATTTATTAATGAAAAATTATTTTCTTTACTCACTTCTCTCTAAATCACTAAGATCACTAAAATGTTATATTTAATATTTCTCTGACATCTGGTTTTGGTCCTAAATAACTGATGTTTTATTTGAGTGTAATTTAATTTCTTACAGTGTCAGTATAATATTTCTATGAAGTCTGTAGCACTAATTTTATGTTTAAAAACCTTATAGGTTATCTGCTTTTTCTCTGCAGTCATTATTATACAGTCAGTATTTGAGTGGGTGTCTGTTTATTTATCAGATGTGTTGAAATGTTATAGTTTAAAAATGTTTTTTTTTTTTTTAAATGAATGTGCTCAAAATTTAATCATATATGCCATAACTTTTCATATCATTGTTTAAAAAAGGAAAGAAAAGAAAAGAGAAAAGGACTATTTTAACATGTCAAAACAATCCCAATTCCAGGTCCTGTTCTGGTGCTTTCGAATGTAGTTCATGGTCTTCATTCGTGAAAAAAGTGCTGATGAAGTGTGATTCAGTCAGTATATACAGTCTATGTATATAGGCTGTGTGTGTGTGTGTGTGTGTGTGTGTGTGTGTGTGTGTGTGTGTGTGTGTGTGTATGCGTGTGTGAGCTCTCTGATAACAGCACAGTGTTGTTAAACTCATCAGTGCTGCTTCATCTGTTTTTTATCTCAGTTTGTGTCGACACCCTGAACTGTTCACACTGATACAGACGCTGTGCTCACTGGTTTAACTTTATCTCTGTCAAAGCTCAGTTACTCCTGTATTGTGGTGCAGTTAGCGTTTACTTTTGGTGCATTCAAGGACACTCTGACATCCAAGATCTCAGACTCAGCTCCCGCGCGGCAACAGACAGAATTCAAGAAACAACTAAAGTCATACAATAATTTCCATAATCTCCATGTTTGTTTGTAGTGTTTGTCTTTTTCTTTCTATTTCAGAATGGTCCTGCTCATAACAGCACATTAAGATAACATAATAATAACTTTGGAAAAAAAATAAAGTCACTTCATGTCAAACCTGAACTAAATAGTTTTGAAGAATCTTTGCTGTGGTGTGAAGTTAAAGGTGACCTGAATGAACGTGCAGCCTGCTCTCTGCTGTGTTTGCTGTGTGCACAGTCAGGCTGCAGGTGTGTTTGAGGAATGTAACTTTGCTGCAGCGTTTCTTATCCTGAGCGTAAACAACACGGAAAAGTCAACAGTGCAGCTGTGATGTGACTCAGAATAAAGAAAAACCATGTGACCCACCTCCATGTGAATTAGTATGAAGTGTACAAATAATATTCTGACTGTGTTTGTGAAGAGCAGAAGGGATGAATGAGATGCTGACTGACGCTGTGTTCTGCCTTACTGACGTCATCAGCTATTGATCAGTGTGTAATCAATTGATCACTCTCTGTGTTCCAGTCTCTGCTGCCCACCTCCTGCGTCTGTATGAGAGGTTTCAATTTCTGGACAAAGACCAGACAGGAGAGCTCAGGTTGGTGGATAGACAGAGTAGAATAATAATCATATACTCTATATTATTATGATAATACCAGCTTGTATATAAACTACATTACTTACATTGCAAAAGAAACATTCATCACTGTGGGAAAAGTGTTGGATTATTACATCTTTAAGATGTAATAAGAGTTTGTCTTTTTAAATATTTTGAACAAGCCCAGTAAAACCTTTTGGGGTGACTTGAGATGAAAAGTCATGTGTTCTTCTGGCTAAAAATACAGTGGCCCTGAGAGCTCAAAGCACTGCAGCTTCAGAAAACGTATGCAAACAGACAAAACACACACAAATTCAGAAAACACCCTCATTAATTTGACAACACATGAGTTGCAAATACAACACAGCATAAGTGTTTCCATGGACACTAAAAAGTGATTTTTTGCCTTAATTTCAATAGCGAGAGGGAGAGAGAGAGGATGATATGCACCAAAGGGCCATGGGTTGCAATCAAACCCACGCTGCTGCAGTTAGGCCTATGCCTTCATAGTATGCGCTCTACCAGTTGAGCCCCCCAGAAGCCACATGTTCCCTAAACATTACTCTAGAGTTGAGGAGCTTAAAGAATAAGGAGCTCCATGCTAAGCATCTACTTCCATCAAGGTGCACTGCTCAACTAAAAGGAAAAGAAATGCTCAGACTGATGGCGCTGCCCCTCTTATATCTAGGTAATACAGCATGTCTTAAATTTCAGCTGTTACACAACAAATAAACTTTTCTTGCCATGTGCCATTTTTGTTGTTGTTGGTTTTTAATTAAAATGTAAAGAATGAAAGAATGAATTTGATCATATCAGCACAATTGCAAAATGTTCACACATAACAGAACCTACTAATCTACTGTACCTTACCCACTTATAGACACAAAAGCATAATGAAATATATTTATGGTTCTGTTTAAACCCATGGAAATGATGGCTGTTTTATGGGAATAAAAAACTAGGAGTCAGTGTGTTTCTATTGTTAGCCAACAGAATTCACCACTGTAAACTGTAACCAATAACATCACCACAGATCAGTGATGTGAACTGGAGGTTTTCCTGTTGTCAGTCACTTTAGCTGCAGTGGTGGATATGGCAGACTAGTGTACTAAAACCTCTCACTCTGTGTCTCAGGCCTGAGGATTTCGAAGCTCTTCGGGAGTTGGCCATGAACCCCATTGGAGACAGGATCATCGGTGCCTTCTTCTCTCCAGGGTACAGCAGCCTGCTGATGCTTAAAACATGTTATATTAACTTCTCCATGTTTTAGACCATTAACTATGATATGAATTTGAATCATTTTCATTTCCAACCATTCATGCAGCTGTTGGTTTCACTTCTGAAGACCACCACAGTCCTGTTTGATTGGATTGTATCTTTTACTGGTGCTGTATATCAATGTTTCATGTGGAGGAACAATAAATCCTATGAGGGTTTGGACATGACAGCAGCAGAAGCAGTACACTTTAGAGCAGTTTATGATCTGTCCATTGTGTGTTTGTTACTCTGAACAGGAAACAGGAAACATTTCTTTTCCTCTCTGTCTCCAGACAGGAAAGAGTGGACTTTCCCTCCTTTGTCCAGGTTCTGGCTCATTTTCGTCCCACCGACACAAACCGAACCAGAGGAGGGACACAGCAGGAGCCAGCCAACAGCAGCACCAGGAAACTCAAATGTCAGTCCAGTTTGGTTTGTGACCCCTCACCTCTGATCCACCAATGACTGTTCCTGTAAGATTATAATTTAAAAACTGTGTGTGTGTGTGTGTGTGTGTGTGTGTGTGTGTGTGTGTGTGTGTGTGTGTGTGTGTGTGTGTGTGTGTGCATGTGTGTGTGTTCAGTTGCCTTCCAATTGTATGATCAAGACAGAGATGGAAAGATTTCCAGAGCAGAGCTTCTTGAGGTTTGTAAGTTTTAAACGGCCTCTTCCACTGAAATCCTCTTTACATTGATTCAAAGGAGTTTATGATTACTCCTCTGCATCATTCTGCATCCTGCATTACAAACTAGGCACAAGTTCCTAGTTTATTTTTTTTAACTCATAGCAGAAATAAATTTCCCCCCATCTGTCACTGACAAGTCCTCTGAAAACATTCAGATTCTTTTGTTTTTCTCCCTGGATGCAAAAAGCTTAAAGTGGTCACAGCTTAAACAAACTAAATATTTACAGAAACCTCTCAAACCACCCCCATAGCTTTTCTACTGTCCATCTGCATGATCTGTGTTTTATAAAAATAACTCAAATATGGTTAAATAAATTGCGATGAAGCGTACAGAGAGAGAGAATGGTGCACATTTTCAGACAGTCTCCTCAAAGATATTCAGTATAATTATTTCAGTCTTGTCGTTGTTAAGCTGGAGAAAGTTATGACTTCCAACACTTGAAATCCTCAATACAGTCCTTTAGAAAAACACATTACTAGTAGCAGTAACACCAAAATATAACTCCGTGTCATCTGTATAGAATTTAAAAGATATATTATTTTAGAGAATTTTATGGAACCCAGGATTTACCCTTGAGGGACACCACAAGTAAGCTTTGGAAATAAGGAAATGAAGCTACTAAGATTCCCTGCAAGAGGATTTGTGTGTGATTAATGATTGGTTGATAACTGTGATTGACAGGTGCTGCGGGCGATGCTGGGGTTGCAGGTGACAGAGGAGCAGCTGCAGAGCATCGCAGAGCGAGCCATCCAAGAGGCTGACCTGGACAAAGACAACGCCATTTCCTTCGACGAGTTCAGAAAGGTGAGACAATCTCGACCTGTCAGAGCTGAAAACTCTTTGCTCAAAGTGAAGACTGTTTGTCTTCAAATCTAAACCAGTTACTCAATTTAGGATATTAATAATAATAATGATAATAAATGTAGATGTATATTATTTTTTCTTCATCAACTCTTTTAGAATTTAGAAAATAATAAGCATTGTGAGAATGAAAATTCTAGTGCTGTAATAAGACAAGAACTTACAACAATAAAAATCTATGGTTGAATACTATAAAGTTTGAAAACATAGTGGTTAGAATTTTGTTCATATTTAATCAGGACAATCCTCTTTTAAATGTGAATGTGCATTTGTGGAACATGGACAATATTAACATCAATACAAACAGACAGTGAAGCTTTGTACAATATAATATGCTATACACTGTATGGAGGACAGCCAGGAAAGACTGGATGGTGCCTGGAAAGACTGGAGGAGTGGGTGGCTGGTAACCCAACCCACTAGTCTCTAGTAGTCTAAAGTCTACAAAGAGAAGACAACCCACAGACCTTCCAAGAGGCGGGGGAAAGATGGGTCTAATCAGATGGACCACATGGAAACAACAGGAACGAACACAGACAACGAGAAGAGCTTGCACATTTGTGGGTGCGTAAGGGAAAAGGTAACCACGTTCAGGGGTCTATGAGTCCACCAGGGAAGAGCAAGGTGTGGAGGGAGTCATCAGCAGCAATCTTGCACTGCAGCAGCAGATAAGACAAGAGGGACCAAAGGCCAGGTCGAAAACCAGTGCCAACAGATCCTGCATTGCTGAAGGAAGAGCCCTTCAGTGGAAAGTGACCCAGTGAGCATCAAGGAGATAAACCCACCTGTCCAGAAAGACTAGAGCAAGGAAATTCAGTGAAGAAAGCACCGGCTAAGAGGGACAAAATCAAGTGGCTGAAATCCAGTGAGGCATCAGCATGGCAGAAACTAGACGCAGACCTCAGCGAGATTTTGGAGAGGTCACTGCGAGGGGGTGTGGAGGCAAGGCTTAACTTGCTTGGAGACATTCTCTACCAGGAATGTAAAGCCAGGTTCGGTGTAAATACCACCAAGAAATCCACCGCATAGATAAGAAAAGGGAGATGAGAAAGAGAGATCAAGCAGCTGGTACATCAACGTTGTCAACTCAGACGGAGATGGAGGAAGGCAACACCAAGTGAGAGAGAATGCCTTAAAGTGCTGTGGGAGGAGTGCAAGCAGAGGCTAGCTAGCTTGCAGAGGGCTGAGCACATTTGTAAGCGCAGGAAGAGGACAGAGAAGGAACGGGCCAACTTCTCCAAGAACCCCTTCAAGTATGCCAGGCAGCTGTTCGAGGAAGCAAAGAATGGGAGGCTAGGATCTCCAGAGAGGAACTGGAAGTGCACATCAAGAAGCAGTACAGTGATCCAGCAAGGAATGAGCCTTTAGGGTCACCACAGTACGTGCCTCATCCAGCCCCACCTGTGTCCCAGTTTAACACCTTCCTCCCCAGGCTCAGTGAAGTCAGAGAGGTTGTGAGAAAGGCAAGAGCATCAGCAGTCCCTGGTCCCAACGGGACCCCCCACAAGCTCTACAAGAACTGACCAGCAGTATTAAAGTGGCTGTGGACACAGATGCAAGCTGCCTGGAAAAAGCAATGCATCCCAGTGGAGTGGCACAGAGCTGAGGCGGTATTTATCCCCAAGGAAAAGGATTCCAGGGAGCTCAGCCAATTCATAAGTATCGTCTTGCTCAACGTCAAAGAAAAGATCTTCTTCTCCATCCTTGCAGGAAGGATGACCAGCTACCTGACAGAGAATGGCTATGTGGACACCAGCTGTGAAAAGGCAGGGATCCCTGGCTTCCCAGGGTGTGTGGAACACTCATTAGGGATCTGGGAGCAGATACAGCAGATGAAGCGGGACAAGAAGGAACTGCACTTCATCTGGCTTGACCTCGCAAATGCATATGGATCTGTGCCACACCAGCTTATCAACTATGCCACCGAGTTCTTCCACATAGCTGACAACATGAGGAGCCTGACCTCAAATTACTTCAAGGACCTGCAAATGAGCTTCACTCCCGGAGTTCACAACCAGATGGAAGCAACTGGAGTTAGGCATCGCCATGGGATGCTCAATATCCCCCATCCTCTTTGTGAAAGCCTTTGAGGTAATACTCATTGGAGCAAGACAGATGGTGGGAGGAGCCAGATTGCCATGAGGTCAGAAACTGCCCCCACTGAGAAAGCTTCATGGATGACGTCACCAGTCTCCTACCAACAGCACCATGTACAGCTAGGCTGCTTAAAAAGGATGGATGAGCTGATGTCGTGGGCAATGATGAAGATCAAGTCGGCCAAGTCCCGAAGCCTCTCACTTAGGAAAGTTGTCAGGAATGACAGGACCATCTTTGTCGGCTGAACAGCCCATCAAAAGCCTCAGGAGACATTACACAGCTGAGCTCTCGGATAAGCATGCAGGGAAAAGTGTCCTGAAACAGCTATCTGATGGCTGGGCAGGGACTGACCAAAGCCAGCTTCCAGGAAAATACAAGGTGTGGTGTTACCACACCACTGTCTACCAGAGGATAATGTGGTCAATAAAACTGCATGAGATCCCTTTATCCATGGTCAGCAGAATGGATGGAAAAGCCAATTCTTTCATCCGGAATTGGCTGGGCTACCCGGAATGTCTCTCAGATTCTGGTTTCTTTGGAAAGAACACCCTACAGCTGCTGCTGCAATCAATAAGCATGGGCTACAAGCAGGAGAAGTCCAGGCTAGTGATGGAGATGAGGGACTCCACGGACCAGGCAGTGAGAAGTGCAGATGTCCAGATCTGCACTGGCCGCAAATGGAAAGCCCATGCTGTGGTTGACCTCGCGATCAGCAGGCTTTAGCTCAAAGAGATCACAGGCAGAGTCCAGACAGGAAGGGCAGGTCTTGGGTGGCGAGAAGCCCCGCAGTTCTGGTCCAAAGCCAACAGGAGAGAGAGGAAGGAACTGGTGGTGTCTGAGGTGACGAGGATGGAGAACCATAGCACAGGGATGTCAGGGCGGCTGGACAAGGTGGGAAGGCGTTGTTGGCAGAAACATCAACATGGTGGACCTGTGGAAGATCCCACAGTCCAGGCTCAGTTTCCTCATCAGAGCAACGTATGACACACTCCCCTGCCCTCTGAACTTTTTTTTGTGGTTTGGCCAGGAAGAGTGCTGCTCCCTCTGCATCAGCCCAAATGCAAGCCTCCACCACATCCTATCAGGCTGTTAGACTGCGATCTCCCAAGGACGCTACAGGTGACAACATGACCAGGTCCTGACCAAATTGGCCGAGGTGCTGGAGAGACGCAGGCTGGAAATGAGCAGAGGTCATCCCCCACCCGCAGACCATCACATCCAGTTTGTCGGAGAAGGTGGGGGCAACACCCAAGGTCAGTTCTTGCCACCCAGGACTGCAGCATGAGAGTTGATCTTGGCATGAAGCTTCAGTTCCCCAGAGAGATCACCACCACAAGCCTCAGCCCTGACATAGTGGTGTGGTCCAGTGACACCAAGACTGTGCTCCTCATCGAACTAATGGTCCCGTGGGAGGAGGGTCTGGAGGCTGCCTCAGAGAGGAAGAGGCTGAAGTACTCCCTACTCACCACTGAATGCAAGGTGGCCGGTTGGAGAGCCTACCCAATTGAGGTAGGATGCCGCGGCTTTATTGGAACATCAGCTGTCCGCCTCATGAGAGACATGGGAGTAACAGGAGAAAACCAGCGGAAGGCCTTGAAAGTCCTGGCTGAAGAAGCTGAGAAGTGCAGCATCTGGCTCTGGCTGTGGAGAAAGGACAAGAGTTGGAGTAACACCTAGCACAGGGGTTGGCTGCAGGGGGTGGCAGGGAGATGTCCCTGCCACTGCCACTGCCCTGCCACCAGGAGCATTCCGGGTTTAAAGGGGTGAAACGTTGTGAATCGGTGGTACCCGGCTGACGACCCTGCAGCCAGCCGACCCAAGGGCACCAGAGGAAGTGCATCAGGCAGTAATGCCAAAACAGATCACCATCTACCTGTATAATAATTAATATTAAACAGAAGAAATATAAAAAATACTATGAAAAAGAAGTTATTATATGAGAAACACACTAGCATCCTTAAGGAGACTTTCTTCAGCATTAAATGTCTACATGTATGGTTGGAAAAGAATGTAACATATGATGGAATTAAAATGATTATTTTTCTTTTGTTTTCAGTCTCTGGAGAAAGTGAACATCGATCACAAGATGAGTATTCGCTTCCTGAGATAAAGATGAAACCTGCTAAGACTTTGGGATTTTCCTGTTTACACTGAAAAGAAGATGAGATGAAAATTCAGTTGGAGACATGAAGAGGAACCAACAGAGAGAAGCTGATCAGATGGAATTAAACAGATGCTATTCTTTAGCATGGTTACTGAATAAGTCTAATATGCTGCTTCCATTGGTTCAGACCATTGGCAGCAGTAACACGTCCCTACAGGGCTTTTACCTCAATGGAAATGGAGGATGAGGAGTTCAGATGAAGGAAACTAATGGATGAGGTGGATGGAGCAGGAACAAATTCTCACCTATCACCACAGAGACCTGGTAATCATTTCTTTAAGGGTAGGCAGTAACCTTTACATATAACATATAAACAGATCAATAAACAATAAATTCTGTTGAACAAAAGTACAAAACTTATAAACAAGGGTTAAACTGTGATGAGAAAACAAAAATGAAGTAGTAAAGTAACATTAGTAACAACAATTTGCTTTTTCAACAAAAAAGATCAGATTTTCGATTTGATTATCATCATCATATCATCTATATACTATGTAGCCAGAGTTGTTAGCTGGTTGGCTGTGACGCCTGCACAGTGGGAATTGGAACTGGAACTGGAACTGGATAACTGGATGAACCTCCTACGTGATTTGCCCTTCAGGTGAAGCTCATTGGTGGACCTCATGGACCCTGTTCTCCTGAAACTAAATACAAGTGCAAATGCAAGTGCAAACAATTAAGATAGACATCAGGAGTAGTGCAACCCAAGCACACTAGATGAATATGGATTCTGCAATATGGCCAATCACATGAGTTAATCTTGTCTTGCAGATTGGACGTCATGGTGTGTATGACGCACATCCACAAGAATACAAGGATTTGTGTAACTTAAAATTCTTCATCCGCCATATCTGTGAGGGGTCATGCAGACTGTCCATGTGCAGCCCAAAATGTATGACTGTGTGAACTAATGTATGACTTTCGCCTACAGACACTATAGTTAACTATATGCATGACTGTCATAGCTTTGTATCGTGATTCAACTTTTTTGTGCTAAGTTCTACTATTGAATAAAGAGCTTAGTCTGTATCAATGTGAGTTTTTTTTTTACTTTATCTATAAGCAGTTTCCTTCTCTAAATCTTCATGGTTGAACATGGTTCTCTCTCCAGTGTGTCATGAAGTCTCATGACTGAATGTTTGAATTCCATTTTCACCTCTGAAGACCAACGACGAGCTGAATATATACCATATAAGCATACATACATGAACGTATATGTATGACATTTATGTACATGTATGACATTTATGTCAATACATGAAAGTATTCCAATTTCTAATAGCTTTCATATATCATTTTTACATACATTATGTGCTTTTATTTTAAATGTACATGTATGTCATATATGGAAATTCAATATATGAACATGTATTACAATTGCATATGGGAAACTGCATATTAGTTGCTCTGACATCAAATTACAGTATGCAGTTTGAAACACATTTAACTAGGCAGCATGACAGCAAGCAGTAAAATGGATATTTTCCTTTTCGAAATGAAAGAATCTGAAACTGAAAATACAAGCTGCAACTTAAATTTATTTAATTATGGATTCCAGGTCAGTTGATGGATGAATTCAGCACCTATGGTACCATGTTTTCAACTGCAACGATTAAGCGTTTTGAATTTTGTGAGATTTGGTACAGATGTTCAGAAAAAAAGGGTGGGATATTCTCAAAAACAAACCATGTTGGAAGGCAAAGTAGAGCTACCTTGAATGGTCAGACTGCTTTGCCGGGTAAATGAGGATAGTGATGCACATTTTCGGGAAGTCTTTCCTCAAAGTTATCCATCATACTGCACCTCTTTGCATAAATGAGAAATGACAGAAGAAGTTGTGTGAAGAAGAGAAATTGAAATGGAAGCAGGTGATTGTCGGATTCTTGGTTTCAAAAGGTTACAAATGTTGTTGGACATCACTTAGCCCCAATTCCAATGTTGGGGAGGACTGTGGGGAGGGGGCTTCAAATCTGTTTGACAATTCATTTCATCCCAAAGGCCTTGGATGGGGTTGAGGTCAGAGCTCTGTGCAGGCCAGTCAGATTCTTCATCACCAAACTGGGAAACCATTTTATATGGAGCTTCTTTGTGATCAAGAGCAACAGAAAACAGACAGCCACTGTAGACTAAGACAGTGGTTATCGAACCTTTTCGCAACAATTAGACCACAGACACCCATTTGATAAGATTTTGTCACAGGGCCCCCGATTTGATAAGATCTTCGCTTCTATATGTTTTATTACACAAAGTGTTTGAACCCATGAATAAAATATTCATTTTTGTCACTGTGTTACTTATGGATGGAATTGTAGTGAAAATAAATTATTCCCCTTTTTTCTGGAGACCCCCTAGGAAGCCCTTCAAGGACCACTGGGGGTCCCCGGTCCCAACTTTGAGAACCACTGGTCTCAGATGGGTTGTCTGGACTCAGGCTTATAGATAGTGTGAGGATCTCACAGTAGAGTCGCTGCTCCTTCATGTTGAAAGGATCCAGTTGTGGTGGTTTGGTAATCTGATTAGGATTCCTCTTAGGTGCCTTTCTTTGGAGGTTTTTCAGGCATATCCAACTGGGAGAAGACCCCAGGGTAGACCCAGAACTCCCTGGAGGGATTACATATCCCATGTCTGGAATGCCCTGCTTAGCCTGCTGCCACCGCAACCTGATCCTGGCTAAGCAGAAGAAAAAGGATGGATGGATGGATGGATGGATGAATGAATGGTCTAAGATATGATTGTATGGTGCAGCATTAAGATTTGCCCAGGAAAAACAGACCCAGGACAAAATTAAACTAAGTATGTGGACAGGCCTGTGAAAGTATTGGAATATTGGTGTATGTCCAATTTGAGACCACTAGGTGGAGCCATTGCTAAATATTTTCTCTGGCAGTAGTGTGTAGACCTGGAGAAGATCAACAACATTCAATTGCCAGTCCAAACTCAAATCCCACTTGACATGACTTTAATCTGGAACAGTTTGCATTTCTCTTGGAGCCAGGTTAGTGTGCTGCTGTCTTCATGGAGTCCCTGCTCTTTGTTTTATTCTGTGGTTGATACTCAAAACGGAAGGTTTCGTCTTTGTGAAGAGAGTGAGCTCTGGGGACTGCAGCTTTCCATTTCACCATAACTTGTTGGCTCATTTATTTTTAGGACCTCTTTCCACCTGAATGAAGATCAGTGAAGTGAAGTTAATAACCTGCAGACTTCAGGGCCTTGAGGGCGTGTGGGGGAGTAAATGGATACAGATTCCTTCAAAAAGTCACATTAGATTTTGAAATCTCAACCCAGGGAACATGGTGAATGACCAAAACTACCATACCCACAATGTGACCAATAGCAGCTGCTGGGTCTCACCAAAATACTCATGGTGGATCCCCCAGCAGTTACTTCTGCATTCACTTTCTGTTATTGGCTGACTGTAGCAGTCTTTAAACTAAATGTTGACACAAATTTCTAACAAATCTGTCATAAACTCAGTTATATAGACCCAAACCAAAACAGTTACCCAATTTGTCCAGTTTGTTTTTTAATCAAGCCTTGCCCCACCCTTTTTAAAAATGTACCACAGTAATGTTCACTCAGAGTATGTTTTAACTGACTTACTGTTTTACTTTTATTAAAGTGCATATATAAACAGAGTTTAAGCTTTACTTGAGTGATATGTTTTTCTCTCTCCATCACTGCTAAAATCATCTTTGACCTGTGTCTGTACTGGATAAATCATCTTCTGACCTACAGTAAGTCAGGGGGGAGATGGAGAACGTGAAGATCAGTACCGTGATGTGCTGTTGTAAACAGTCACACTCTCACTCTTCATTCAAAGCACAAATGAAAACTCTGCAGGAGCTGAATTCAAGTTTTTTTTTTTAGAGTTCTTACATATTCATCATTGCCATGATGAAACAAGGACAAGATTGTGATAAAAATCAGCAAACATTAGTGGTAGAGAAAGCCGAGCATCGTTCTCCAGGTGACAGTCTGAGCCCGGGATCATTTCCTCTCTATGCCTTCTTCTGAGGCATGGAGGCCGTGAGCAGCCAGTACAGAGAGTAACAGGTTCCTGTGGAGATGATACACACACACATAAATAACAAAGATGTAAGATCACAGTCACTTTTATTCTTTTTCTCAAAGAATTATTTTCATTTATTTACTCTCAATCAACTTTTTTGTATCTTTTTCATAGTTGGACAATGCATATTTAATGCACACCCATGAGGATCTGGTTCAAGGCCAGGATATACTCAAAACCAACTACTTCACAGGATGTTGTCCAAGAACGTCTGAAGGTAAAAGAAGTTCAAATCCTGCATGCTTTCTCACCTGCACCTGACCAGTCACTGTGTTGTGGGTGTGCTTGGTTAGATTATCTGTTTAGAAAAGATACTGTTTGACTGTCCTTCTGTTAAAAATGAGCCCTTAGGTCATCTGTGCAGCAGGTTATTTTATACAACAATTAGTTCTGATCAAGCAATTTGATTGGATGAGAGTCATTCCATGAGTGCTGATACAGAGTACAACAATACTGGGACTTTTAACATGACTTTTAATTTCACTATGCTTCACAGATGTTCTATTAACCATTAATCAGCGTTACATTAACGGTAATTATCTATCTAAGATTGAAACAAACTTTGCAAAGATGAAAATATTTCCTGAGGAAATGTGTAGACAAAGTAGGAAGCTACTGTGCACTGTGCAGGTCAGGAATACGTTTATGTGTTGCTTAGCAACATTCCAGTACTAGTCCGGTTGCGGAACTATTTGTGTTGGCGTAGCCAAATAAATGAAACAAATAAAATAAACAAACACATCATAATCTGTTGATTCTTTTTAACTAATATGGCGCTCGTAGAACTGTTGTATAAATTCCATATCACACATTTGGTCATAGGTACACGGCCTCGTACCTGCTGATATTCAGTACAACTTCACTCCCTCTCGTGTGATATTAATTAAATGACCCATAGTTATGTTTTGTTGCTAGGCAACATCTAGTGGTCATACTAATTATGGCAAAGGGAAAAGTGCGGTGACATAGTATAAAGAGAGACAAAGTCCACATCAGGAGGAGGTTGTGGCGGATGGATGAAACCCATGTGTAACCATGACAACAATTACTAAACTGCGCTTAACCGAGCCAAGCCACGATCGTTATTATAGTAATCATGGCGACAAAGGTAGGCACACTGCTGTTGGTGTAGCCCTAGGTTGTTTTAATACACCCTTATCTTATTGCAATAATAGTTTGAGATGGTAAAAGTACATATTGTGTTTCAAAATTAGTGTATTTTGATTGACATGTTGAGTTTAATATGAAGAATGAGTTTATCACTTTAAATAGATAGGTTGCAGAGTAACTACATGTGCTTCTGTGTTTACCTTGTGTGGGAGAGAGCACAACCTACCTTGTTTATTTTATTTTAAAGGTGAATGGCTGTTTGTTAAGTCATGTCATTTTGCTGTGTTTTGATTGGTGAAGGGGCGGGACAAATAGAGACAGAGGAGGCAGAGAGCGCGAAAGACCTGAGCTGGGGAGGAGAGATGTAGCGGCGGAAAAGAAGAGACGGGATGAAAACAGAGTTGTAAAAGTATAATAAGTTTTGGAGTTGTCGTAACAGTTGAGGCTGTAGAAAACAGAGTCTAAGACTGAGAGACATTATTTTATGTGAAGCGCCGGAGGAGAAAAGGTATTTCTCCTGCTAGCTGCAAGAGTTCGTCTTCAGGAGGAGCTGTAGGAGTCCACCTGCTGCTGTGTCGGTTTCCCGAGGGAGAAAGGACATTTTCTTCATGTCAGCGAAGGACCACTAGTGGAGGGAGCGAGACGGTTTGGTCTGCCTGGTTGGTGGATCCGGAGCCTGCAACCTGCTAGCCTTCTGCTCGGCTACTGCTTCAGCTCGGCTACTGCTTCTGCTCACCATTCTCTTCCCGCCACCCCACAGATACTGTGACTCGAACTCTGCTATAAACTGTGAATATTCGCCATTGTTTTTGTTCGGCTAGACTGAATCGGCTACCTGTTTTGGCCTCCACGATCCCGAATTCATCCAGGCCTGCAACGTGGGGTTATTTTCTTTATTTGACATTTTTGCCGGCTTGTGTGAATGTGAGAGTGTGAGTGTGTGGGCCCATTAGTCTAGCATATTATATCTCACTGGTAAACAAAAGGTATTTCATTCAATTCATGTGTGTTATAGGTTGAATTAAAAACAAAGGAAATATTTCATGATACTGAGATAAAAAGTGTTAAAAGAGTAAAGTTCATTTAAAAGCTGTGAAGCATAAAATAAGTTAAGTGAAATTTATAAAAGCTAAGAGAGCTATTTCCTATATTGAGTACTATAAAAAATAGGGAATTTCTGTGTTTAACTTTTTTTTGTTTTGTGAGAGTATCTCCTCTGATAAGTTCTTTATTTTCCTTTTAGTTAATAAATGTATCTAATTTGAGAGAAGTTGTTTGTGATATCTGGTAGTTACAAGTCATAAGTTACTTCAAGAAGTCAAGATTAAAAAAGAGTTGAGCGTAGAACATTGATAGCGTAACACACTGAAAGAACGGTTTAATTTAGAGTCACTGATTTTAAAGGGCTTAATTAATCAACACAAGGGGGGAATAAAAGTAATGAACACAGGGCCCTGCATATGGGAAAGGTACAGAAAGGGTTACATTGGTATAGTCCATGTGTTTATTATTGTAACCCTGACAACTGAGGTCTGGTACGCCTGCCTCCATAGGGGAGTTATTTTAGGAGACATGCCTATGGGTCGTATCAGAGGGATGAAAAAATAACCTGTGTGGTTGTTCAGGTTGGAGGAGCTGTTGCATTTAAAGCATTCTGACCTTTCAGACCAACATTAGCATTCCGTCAAAAAACCACACAGTTTCTGCTGCAGCAGGCAGCAGTCAGCGGTCAGACAAAAGCTCTGTTAAACACACTGTACAGCAGACAGGCTCCTCTGGCACACATGATGTGTATTTGTTACCTGCGATAGTTAGAGTCATGGTCACCCGGTAGAGCAGGACGTCACGCGTTCCACCCTTGAGGTGGACTGGCAGTCCATTGTCCTCCTGTAACCACAGACAGCATGTGGTTAAAACAGTGTATGCTAATGTGTTAGCATGGAAGCTAATGTCACAAAACACATAAATAAAATAAAGGTCTTTAAACTGGATGATGACACAGGGCCTCTTGTATCACAAACCTCAGATAACATCATATTGCAGAGATTCAGTAAAACTGACTGTGACTGCCTTTTGTGTCGTGCTTTGCCAAACACACTGACAACACTGGTCCACAGCTGTATCTCAGCAATACTGAGTAGATTTTAATTTCAGTCTGCTGGATGTTCTCCACACAATGACTCCTAATGACTTTGGTAACTCCCCGATGTTTCGTCTGTGGTTCTCCTCTGTGTTGTTACCTGGAAGAGTTTCTGGGCCTCTGGGACTCTGTTCTTCAGCTGTCTGGCGGAGCTGCTGAAGGCACGGCCGGCCAAAAGCGGAACTTTCTGGAGACAAAAAGAAACAGGATTCATTTTGGGAAACTGTATTGATGATGTCCAACTACGGATCAGGAGAGGGTACCCCAGAACCGATGGTGTCAGGGGTTTCATTTCCATGTAAATCCTGTTCCACAGCCTTTCATCACTAACTGTATTTCCATTCCTCTACAACACCACAAACCATAACAAACAGTAAATAAAGCTGTGAGTTGAATGAGACAGAAACATCAGACCTGTGAAATGTCCATTTCCCATCATGGTTTCCACATGGTTTACTCATATAATCATCATGGCACCATACTGGAGAATTAGGTCTGTGAGTAGGGGGGCTGGTAGGTAGGTAGGTAGGTAGGTAGGTAGGTAGATCATTTCACATGACCAGACTGATGAGGAGATTGTCTGTCCGTCCCATACTTGTGAATGCAATATCACAGTAACACCTTGATGTAATTTCTTCAACTTTGGAACAAATGTCCACTTGTACTTAAAGATGAACTATTTACATTTTGGTGATAAGAGGTCAAAGTTCAAGGTTGCAGTGATCTCCCAAAACACGGTTTTTGGCCTCATGAATGTGATATCTGAAGACCACCTTGAGGGAATTCATGTTCAAGGTAACAGTGACCTCATTTTCTTGTGAACGTGATATATCAGGAACGCCCAGAGGGAATTTCATTACATCTGGCACAAACTTGGACTTGGACCACTTGGACTCAAGGATGAACTGATTACAATTTAGTGGTCAAAGGTCAAAGGTAACAGTGACCACACAAAACATATTTTTGGCCATAAGTCACAAATTCATACACTTATTATGACACAATCTAATATGAAGATAAAATAAAGATGACATTTTATATCCAAAAGGTCATAAGTCAGCTTCAGGAAGGAGAGATTGTCACCATGTTTCCTGCAACTTGGCTCGTGGGCGGAGGGATACAATTCTTGTTCTTTGTGGAGCTAGTTCATTTTGAATCTGTGATGGTACAGTAGTTCAACAATGGAAAAACTGTCCTAGGGATGTGAAAGAGTAAGTAAGTAAGTAAAAATCTATTTATATAGCACCTTTTAACAAGTGCGTTATGTCATAAAAAAGTATAAAAATGTTCAAGAACTACAACAATAAAAGCAATAAAATAAGGAGCAATAAAATGAAAAGGGCGAGATATTCAGACAGACTATTTTCTGAATAAATATGTTTTCAGCTGCTTCATGAAGACATCACAGGAGTCTATGAATTGCAGGGGTAGGGGGAGAGGGTTCCAGAGTTTGGGTGCCATGGCTTGAAAAGCATGGTCACTTCGGGTCATATGGCAGGATCGAGGGAAGGACAGTAATTTTTGTTTAGTAGACCTGAGAGCCCAATTTGTCCTATAAGGGAGGAGGAGGTCCTGCCAGTGGAGGACAAAACTGGTGTGATGTGTGTTCTCTTGTTATTTCTGGTTAAAAGCCAGGCAGCTGCATTTTGAACGGTTATGAGACATTTCAAAGAGGTTTAATTCAGACAGGTAAAAAGAGCGTTACAGTAATCTAAACAAGAAAAAATGAAAGCATGAATAATCATCTCCATCTCAGCCACGGTCTCCACAGATCTTAGTTTGGCAATGTTCCTCAAATGGGAAAGACATGAGTTCATGAGCTGGCTGACATGATTATCTAGTGACAGAGACTGGTCGAAACATTTCTAAGGTTATGCTGAACACAACTACTCAATATGTTGCGGGATATTCAAAGTTATACAAGCTTCTGTCTTATTTATCATGTGTCTGACATGTACTGGCCAACAGAGACTGAAAAACTCCTATGAGCAAGATAGAATGAGAACCAGTCCAGGGCAGACTCATAGCCACCAGCTGGTTTAGCCCATTTAATAAAATAAAGAAGGGAAAGCGGAAGGGAAACTTACTCTGAGGCTAGTATCATTTCTGTTTTTTATCTGACAGCTGCAGGTACCATGTTTGCTCGCACTGCTTGCTGTTGTTTATGGGAAGAAAACGTGTTGTGTGATGCCAAGAAGTTAAAGTCAATTTCCAAACTGAGGTCTGTCTGATACCTCCATGAACGAGAGTGTACAATCATTATATCATCTCACTATAACAGATCAGCCTCATTTGGGAGACCATTACAATCTGATTAGTCTTCATTTGTCTGGTTTTGGACCATTATTTTCACATTAGGAAAATAATTGCAGCATTGTTAAAAATGTTCCACAGCTATAAACACAGGACACTTGTACACTTGTACATCCCCAATTGGACAGCTCTAAATACAGAGTGTGAATACTTTATGATTTATTATTGATCATTTAAAGTGGCCTCTAACCTAAACAGACTGAGGGTGTTTCACTCTTGGTCCCTTTTAGCCCTCAAAATGAACTGAGTGATGACTCAGAATTTCTTCCACATGTGTGAGCATTCCAAATGAACTCAGACCCCTCTGAAGCAAGCCAAACTAAGACCACCTCAAGAGGTGGTCCTGATTGTGCTCAGATTCAACCAACGGCAATGTAGACTTGAATTGGTCTTGGTTCATTTGGAGCGTTCACACATTAACAGAACGGGTTTGGTTTGAGGGCTGAAAGGGACCAGAGTCTGCAGCCATGCTGACAGCTCTGTGAGACTGGACCAGCTTTGAGCTAAATGCTCACATCAACATGCCAACATGCTGATGTTTGGCAGTTGTAATTTTTACCATGTTCTGCTGCGTCGCTGAACTGCAGCTCGCATGTTTGTGTGTGCTTACACTGGCTTTGTGTCTGCTCCTTCTAGCTCTACTCTACTTGAACGTTGGATTTCTCTTCATTATAAATTAATTTCTGATTTATTTTTGATAGAAAACATCACTAAAATGTCACTGTCTCCACATGCAGCTGCTAAAATAGTTTAAAAAATATAATTATATTTTTCATGTATCTGTCATATTCAGATTCAGCCTAGACATTTAAACTATATTGGAAGTTTTATGTCATGTTGCTGGTATGAAGTCAATATGACATCAGCAGGTTTTCTCAACACTTTTCTATGTCTATTTTTGCTGGGAGACGAGTCACGCATGAAAAATATTAATTGATTATAAGACGCAGCCACGAGGCATGAGACGCGCATCTCATGGGCGTCCCATGCGGCAGTGTGTCCGCTCTAACCCATTAACATGGAGACCAAAAAGAAAACCAAGATGTTCTGCAGCCGCCACGCACACACCACACAGCCAGTGTGTTCCTGAGCTTAGTTTTACATGTAAGCATGGTAACATTTGGCTGAGGCTAACGGAAATTTCATCATTCTGCAGGTATTTGGTCATAAAGCAAAGACTGGACAAATTAAAATGTTGACCTGAAGGTGGGTTTTCATCTGATCGTGACCCAGGGACCACCTTTCTGACTGAGAAGCGACCTGAGCATCACTGATGGGGATTGAGATCAGGTGTTTTTTTACCTGACAGACTTTACCAGACAGACTTTAAAGGTGTAATGTGTAAGATTGTGCTACTTGATCCACCTACATAGGGGGCAGTATTTCACCTCTTTGTCCCTGTGCAGTTGTTTTCCCCATGTTCCTTATAATTTATCATTTATATGTGCATTTATTGCTGATAGTTAAATTGTTGATAGCACTGAAACAAATTATGGGTAAATGTAATACAAACAATGTTTTTATTTACATATAAAAATGTGAAAGCAAGGGGATACTACATGACACATGGGTGTCAGGCAACAGCAGCATGAGGAAGGGATGATGACATCATCACAAAGGCAGAATCAGAAAATCAGGTTTATTGCCAGGTAGGTTTTTACTTAAAAGATATTTGGCTTGGTGTTTGGTGCAGTATCCAATAAACATATTAATAAGAAATAACAATAAAAAGGTAAAATACTGCAACAGTCAAAAAGATAAATATACATAGATACACGTATTAAGAAAATAAAATAATGAAAAAAATGATGTACAAAATTGTTGACAAAACTCCTGTTGAGCAGGATGTGCAAAAGATCACAGTATAGACTGTTCTGTGCAGGGATAATACTCAAAGGTGTTACTGTAATGTGGTTGTTGATTGATGAGGCCAGATTGCAGAAAAATGATGCAGAAAAAAAGGCAAGTGCTGGTCCATCACTGGACCATGAATTCCAGACTGGACTGGAATTCTGATCCTGATACTGACAAACATGTGATAGGACAATTAGTTTAGATCATACAAGTTCCTTATATTCAAATATGTTAGGTCTGTCGCATGTGTATAATAAATATTAGGAATAGATATGAATATGCTAAAATATAGTATGATAAATACAGTATTAAGCAGTGGATCCTGAACCCGCTGGTTCTGGATCAAACTGTCTCTTTGTTTTACTTACTTTACTACGAAAAAAAAGTTACTGACGCATCTAGCTGGACAGCAGCCGCAGGAACAGGCTAAATTCTACTACATCGCTAAAATGTAAAGATCATACATTTATGCCACTTGAAGTGTTTGTCAGTAACGGTTTGTCATTTGCACTAATGATACTTTTTGCTACAGACCAACATTAGATGTTACTAAACTGTCTAACAGAAAAGTTGCGAGCTCAGCATCAAACCACATCTACTTACTCGCCGGGAGCTGTCTCCAGCGGTGGGAAGCCACAACAGGATTTACTTGTGTTTTCTTCTTTTCTTTGCCGTTGAACGTGGTTTCTTGTTGTAGCGGTTCTCCGGGAAGGAGATAAAGATCGCATTCTAGGAGCTTTAGCCTTATCTCTGTGTTTCTGTGATGCCAGTCGGGAGCTTTTTTTTTTTTAGGTCGGGAGCTGTAAGTGTAACTTCAAGCTCTAGATGAAACTCTTCTTCTTCACGGGACGCTATACTGACTCACACAGCATCTAGTGTCATAAAGTGGTATTACAACACGGTCCAGGACTTAGCTAGTTGGTTAGCATGCTCATTTCAGTAGATATCTCTGACATACAATAGATTGAGGTCTTGGTCATGACATCGTCACTGTGGCTCCTTCACATACTATTGATAGTGCTAGTTCATTTTTTGAACATTTTAAACAAACCAACTTTAAACACTGACTGTTACTTTTCACTGAGACTTACAAAATGTCTGTAAACTAATATTTCCAGTCCTGTAACATTATGTTATACATATACACGTGACATTAAGAAAGCAGAGGCAACCAAGGACAGACCAGATTTTAATCCCGATAGTCACCCTCGCTTTTATAAATTTTATATATTTGCATGACATTGATTAAAAAATAATTAACACTTGGAAATGTGTTTAAAAAATAAATAAATAGTGATTCCCACAGTGAAACTATTATACTATAAATATTGAAAAAGTCACCTGTGGCTTAAAGAATCAGAAAAGACTTATTTACTTTATAAACATCACAGTCTTTCCACTGTGATCAATCATTTTCATTGCGATAACCACACACTGGACTCATGGTGTGTGAACCCTGCTCTCAGGCATTAAAATCCTGCACTTCCTTCACTGGAAAAAGATATCACCACTAATATGACCGCTTTCAGTCCAAATTTAGTTTGTGTAATACATCAGTGGTATATAAACATAAATTACTATATATAATTCTCTGTTTATAGTTTATTGACCATGAAAGAGAGTTTTACTGTTACTGTTACTTCCCTGTCGGGCGGTTTTTCTTTTCATTTTGTTGCACTAGACTGGACATAATCTTAATAATCTTTATAATAATTTATTGATATTATTGATTTCATCTTAGTACCTTTACATTCAGACTAGTGTCCCTGTTACTGGTCCAATCTTGGTTTTAATTACATTTACAGGCATGATATGGAACACAAGAAACCTGCTTATTCATATCCCTGTATGACTGTAACTATCCATCTTTCTGCTAATCTGTGCTCCTCCACATCCCACACTAATAGCTAATAGTTCTGCATTAAGAAAGCAGAACCTGCCTCACAGCTTTCCTCAGATTTATACTGTTTTGTATTGGGTCCTATCATATTGACTTTCATTAACATATCATTAACTACTGTGTCTGTCTTTTGTGACTCTTTGAGACATTCACTCACAATGCAAATGTATGTTACATTTTGTTGCTTGGCAACATCTAGTGGTTGTAGTAATTATGACAGGAGCAAAAGGAAAAGTGCGGTGACGTAGTATAAAGAGAGACAAAGTCCACATCAGGAGGAGGTTGTGTTGGATGGATGAATATGACACAGGGATTGGTGTTCGATTCCCATGTGAAACCAGAAGTTTATGTTGTAAACTAGCTGTTTATATTGCAACCATGACAACAAAGACCGTCTAATGTTGAGGAACTACTTATTTTAACCCAAATTACAATCTTTTCCTAAACCTAACCAAGTCATGACTGATATTATAGTAACCATTGCAACAAAGGTAGGTACTCTGCTGTTGGTACAGTCCATTTGTTTATTATTGTAACATGACAACCGAAGTCTGGTATGCCTGCCACCGTAGGGGTGCTATTTCAGGAGACTCTCCAATGGGTCGTATCAGGGGGTTGAAAAACAAAATGACCTGTGTGGTTGTTCAGGTTGGAAGAGTTGTTGGGACCTCTAGATGATACCTGGACTATAACAGTAATCCAAACGTGTGTTGAGCTTGTAGACCGGCTCAGGACAACTGACTTTCACTTCATGTTCATCAGATTTTCTTTGAACTGATCGTTACTCTGTGACTTGAGTTTATCACATGTCCTGTTCAAACACTGAACAGCAGAGTGGGAAACACTTTTCACATCAGCCTCCAACTTGTAATTCTCAGATTTGGTGAATTTATTCTTAAAGAACAACAGAGATGTCACCAAACTGTTGGAGTGTGGCTGCAAATGTACCACTGGAAGTTCCAAACAATTAAAATCCATTTTTATCATCACTACAATCCATTCAACTAATTTTATTGGAGCTGTACGCTGCTTGTTTGGATCTTGGTAACAAACTGCTACAGATACTTAGCACAACAAAAGAAAACAATTTAGAATGTGAATCTGGTGTAACTGACACCTTGGAACAATGTATGAACACTCTTCCCACTCTGCAAACATAACTTGAATGCAGCATTATGGTTTTGACCATATCTAGGACGTGATGTTTGCATGTGTAAATAACCATAGTCTGGCTATCCATGTCCTTTTTAGAGCGGTGTGGTTAATCAGTGGTTAATCAGTGGATTAATCAGTGGATTAACCACACCGCAGATGTACATAAACACTGAGAGTGTGGAAGATGACTGAGGTTTGACATGTGTGTTTTTAAACCAAAGAGTGTGAAGAGACTGTCAGAGTTCAATGTGAACTTTCACATCCTCAAACTGTCAGAGAGCAGAGGACCTATTATGGTCATTTTTAGTGTTAATCCTTTAATTCTTGGTGTCTTCTAAAATAGATTTACATGCTTCAATGTTCTGAAAAGATATTATTTTTATTTTTATGTACATTTTATGCTGTAGTCTCTTCACCCATCGGATGTGCTCTTCTAGAGCTCAGAGTTCCTTAAGGCCCTCCTCCTCCCTCTGAAGCCAACCAATCAAAGCCCAGTGTGATCTGATTGGTCAGTGTCGTGCCAAGAAGTTGTTGTCTGCCAAAATGTGATTGCTGTCCGCGGGAACACGCACAGCCGCTTAAAGCTGTATTGCCCAGTTTATGTACGTCTGCAGCTGCTTTTACCTGAATCAAACAGTCATAATGTATAAATACACACATCTTTATGTCAGTGGTAATAGCAAAGGCATGTCATTGTGAATCTTTAATGAATCAATAGAAGTGCATGCAATTTAAATGGCTTAATCAGGCATGACATTTAGCTTACCTACATGATCATACAGTAAGTAACAATGGTATTGTTCCCAATGTTTTTGTGATTTGTGATTGCAGCATCTACCTACATCTACAATCTGTCAAATATCTCCCTCATGGATGAAATCAATTAATTTTGAACTATACTGTAGTGTTACATGCTGTATAAGCCTCATGTAGCTAGGCCGAATGTCACGCCTAATTAAGCCATTTAAATTCTACTTCTACTTCTATGGCCACAGTTGTGATTGTTCGGGTTCAATAAATATTAAAGATTCAGGACATTACTTTGCTATTATCACAGACATAAAAATGTGTGTATTTATACGTCATGACTGATTGATTCAGGTAAAAAGAGCTGCAGATGTATGTAAACTGAGTGATACAGCTTTAAGTGGCTGTGTGTGTTCCTGTGGAATCACATTCTGGCAGACAATCACTTTTTGGCACGACGCCGGCAAGCTGACCAATCAGAGTCCTGAACCAGAGGATGACAGACCTGATCCCCCTTCACAAGCTGGACTGGAGCAGAAAACAAGCACATCCACTGTCCCACAGCCAGAAGGAGGGTGTCATGGTCTCAGCCTGGAGGCTCCAGGGTTTTGGTTTTTTGGACTTTTTTGGACTTTCTTGATGATTTAGTTTTCTGTGTTTTGGGTTTCTGTTCTGGGTTTTGAGTATTTCTGGTTTGGGTATTTCTAGTGTCTAGTGTGGTCTTCCCTGTCTTGTGCTCTGTTTCCCCGTGTACTTCCTGTTTTATTTTGATAGTCGTGTCGCCCCAGTGTCTGAGTTCTAGTTTTGCTTCCTTTGGTTAATCATCCCTGATGTGTCCCACCTGTGTCTGCTTCTCCACCTGTTCTCCATCGTTAATCAGTTCCGTTCCTTTAAAAAGCCCTTGCTCTGTCTTTTCTTTGTGGGATCATTGTTGGTTGTGAGGTTTGGTGTCTGGTTTGTCGGCGGCATCTGTGCATGTATGGACTTTGGTTTCTTGTTTAAAATAAATTCTTTCACACTGGTTCCTCCTCCACATCTGAGTCTCTCGCCCTCACTCCTGCCTCATCAGATCGTGACAGAGGGAGAAATATGAAGTGCACTGTGAATCACTGCTGAACAGTCTGCAAAGACTTCAGATGTCAATATTCATAACTTGGAATACTTTTATGAAAAACCTGTTTGATTTTTTATGTGTGGACACTTATGGACTAAATGAATATAAATAATGGAGGAACAGACAGACGGTCAACAGGTAGTGAGGCTCCACCGCTTCACCTCCTGCTGGTTTACAATGCCGGTAAATCTGAATGAATTCAACATTAGTGCGCATAGTTCCTGAAAAATGAACTCAGTGGTTAAACTGTGGATAATTTATCTGAGCTAACGAGGTATGGAATGTCAACACTGACAAACGTTTAAGCATTTATATCTTTGCTGAGGCTGAGTCCCCTATTCGGCCACATCATGTGTGAACTACAGAAATAACCGTTGTGAAAATGAAGTGTCTAACTGTGCGTGGTTTCTGAAGCAGTCCTCCTTGAAGTGCAGGCTCACACTAATGTTTGGAGCAGTGGAGAACCGTGGAAAAATGAAGCACATTTCTACAGGCAATTGAGAACACTGTCTTTTCAACATGGCTACAAAACAAAAAAAAATTCTGAAGTTATGTGCTGTGCCTTGTGTGGGGGCATGCCAAGCTTGAAGGGGGTGTCCAGCTTGCAGGTGGGCAGCACCAAGAGATGCATTGACGTCAATAGGACCAGGAAGTAATGGCTGGACCACCAACCAGGCGTACAAAGGAGAAAATTGGGTTTTTACCCTGACAGTTACTCCCTTTGATGTAAACTTTGATCTTTGTAACTCTGGAGGCCATTTACATGCACAAAAACCTATATAACACACTATAAGAAAGGAAAAACTCAGAAAAGCATAATAGGTCCCCTTTAAACAAACCTCCAGGCATTTCAGAGTGGTTGGAAGACGAACTTTCCTGCTTTTGTGTAAGAAGGATATTTTATTTTGGTGTTAAACAGCCCTCACTTCCTCCTCTGACAATGATATTTCAACATTCAGCTGCCACCTGTCTCTTTAAGAAAGCTGCATGACTGCAAATCATTTACCAAGGTCACATTGGTATAGCACACCATCCGAACCTGACACTTCAACCAATCAGGAGACGGAGAGGGGAAAGACCCCCTCCCTGTGTGAGTCACAGAGGTAAACTGTGCCAAACAGCCGGTTGTGATTTCCACCAGAGTCTGAGTTTGTGGTCTGGTGGTTTCAGTCAATGATTCAGTCATTGGCTTTTAGTGGAAGGAACGAGGGTTAACTACAAAAATACGTCATGGCAACTTTAGAGTGTAACTATATATTATTGGATTGTTATTGAATAAATAACATGTAAGCACACTTTTAATGTTGGTTAGGCTGGTTAGGGTTAACAACATTATATCATGTTGAGTACTTTATGTAAACAACTTATTTCAGCATATATTTTGGAAGTCAAAAATGAATGTGCAGAAAAATGTGGTGGTGCAGAAGTACAAAGCATCATAAAGTGCAGTATCTGAATAAATGAGTTACTTTCCACCACTGATGGTCAGTAGAGAGAAGTATGCTGAGAATATAAACATGTTAGTGTGAGTGTGTCAGCCATTGTGTACATGCTGAACTGCATTGTCTGACACAGGGCCATAGATGTGTGTGGCTGAGATAAGGAGAGGACAGACAGCGTTTGACCCTGCAGCAGGTCATGTGAGGTGATCCTGCTCTAAGTAAATATAGATCATGTCTGTACGCAGGTCCAGCAGGCGCAAAAACACAAGAATAAAATACAGCCTCTGACAGTCAAAGTGAAAGTCTTAAACTTCGTCCTGCACAGAACAAAGGTCAAAGCCTGATCACCTCAGCTCACTTTCCTCTGACACAAATATACCAACTGCTGAATCTTTTCTCTGCCTTATCTGACCTGTTTCACCTGAACTGACTCTAGATGCTTCAGAGAAACAAATAGAGAGAGAGAGGAGAGGAAGCCCTGAGGAAAAAGAGGAAAATAACAGCTGTAGTTACCAGAAGATGATTCATGTCTGTGGCGGTGTGTGTTGAGCTGTGCTGCCTCGTTTCACCCTCACAAGGACATGCCCACACACACACACACACACACACGCGCATACACACAAGCACACACTCATCCAGTATCAGTGTTTCTGAATATCTGCCAAACTACGATCTGGTGCAAGGGCCAAACTGTCTGCGCTTGACAGCACTCAGGAAACAGTCACAACAGTCTGGCAAGAGTCTGGCTCCAACATTGAGTCAATCCACATAGAGTCCCATGTTAAAATTTCCAACTTCACAGCAGAAATAAACAAGTTTGCAGCCTGGTACAAAAAATATATATATGCCACCTACTGTATATTATCACATATATACATAAGATATATATGAAATACCCATAGTCCAAGATCCATTCAGAGCATGGATCTTTTGAGAATACTGATGCACCTGGACATGCAGTAACCATCAGTCTGCACAGATTGATGGCAATAAATTCATCTAGTATTTTCTCATATGAATAATCCAGTTTTCAAATCAAACATTTCAACAATGTACAAAGTGAAATTTAGTACACTGTAAAAATGTAATGAAAGTATTTCAGCAAAAATATTATCAAATATATTATTAAATAATATCTTTTTTTGTCGCTAACTAGTCTAGCGCTAGCGAGTTAGCCTAGAGAGCTAATGTTAAGATAAATAAACAAGTAGATTGTCGACTCTCACAGAACTTTTGGTTCGCAAATACATTGTGTTTTATGCAGAATTTTTCACATCACATATTAGAAATTGCACAAATAAATCTGAGGAAATTTAAGAGTTGTGAATTTGACATCCTCATTGTCTAAAGCACAAGATTCAATGGCCAAATAATTGAAAGTTGTCCCATTGGTAAAATTGAAATGGATACAATGGATCACACAGATCCTCTAAGTCACTTCACCAAAACGTCAGCAACAACTACACGTCTAGGAACAGCATAGCACAGCACAACATAGTCTGGGTGGGGACCGGGGAAGAGGCGAAGCGAAGCTGGCATAGGCAGATGCCATTTTAAACTGTAAGCCATCAGACAGCGGTCCAATCAGCAGCCGCCACCTACTAAAAAAACATCTTCTGCTCACCAGCCAAAACAAGCCAGAAAAGAAACAGGACAGATGAACAGCACCACCCTCAGGCAGGGAGGGAGAACAACTAAAGAACAATACAATATTGTCATAAATTATGACTCGAGTCATAATGAAAATAAAGTGGTAATTTTGAGAATAAAATCAGAATATTACAAGAATATAGTCATAATATGGTGAGAATAATGTGTTAATTTTAGGTTGCATGTTGTTTTAGAGAGAAAATATCAGAAGCTTTACAATGAGGAACGTGGAGCATCCTGTGAAGTTCTACTTTAGCAGAGGTTTCACTAATGTACGGTCTGTACGGTGCTGTTCATCAAGTCGAGGGATAAACAGGGATGTAACCTGAAACTAGTCTGAGTGGCGGAGGCAGACAACCGTGAGGCAGTAATTCTAGCTTCTGCAGCGCAGAGACGTTTCTCTGAGCTGACCTTAGGTCTCAGTGTAGTACCTGGATGCAGCCTACCCGCAGGATTTTGTGCTAGTGTCAAAGAGCAAGGTAGGTTCTTTTCAATCCCCAATGGACCACAGAAGCAATTATGAATACAACACTTTATTACAGGAGATAGAAAATGTACAATAAGTATGTAAGGCTCACCAACAGTTAAGGCAGTATAGGGAAAGATGACTATTTTCTAATGGGGTTCTCGGCTTGGGGACAGTACTGAAAAATATTTACCATAGATAGATCACTAACAAAAGCATAAATATCACTGCAACCAAAAAATAGGAAACACTCACTTCAAGCTTAATTTGAAAAAACTGGTTCACAGCAGAACCAATGCATGCACACAATCCAGATAATCATAAATCACACCTCACACAACATGCCAAAGATCTGTTGGTCTAATACCAGGAAATATCTCATCGTATACCTCCCCTTTAGCCCTCCCCAAGTCCCCAATAAATAAATCCAAATTTCCCAAAATAACTGGCCAAATGCCTTATCTTGGTCAATGGCCCACTTAAAGAATAAAATGCACATTTAGATACCACACAAATAAATGAGTTTAAAAAAAACAGTTGCCTCACTATAGTCTTAGTGCGTCACACCCACAGCCTCCTGCGCACCGCCTCCGATGTCTGTACTAGGCCGGCTGAGCGCAGCGCGGTACTGCTGGAGAGACAGACAGAGTCCCTGTGTCCAAGCGTTGGTCTAGGCACCTGACCCGAGTGGAGGAACCATTGTCCACCATGAAGAACAGGAGGACAGAAGATGAGAGAAAAAGTGGCAAATCAGTGGACAGCTTAATGTCAACTTGGACTCATTTGTGTGTAATATGGGTCACGGAAGGACCGTCCCTTTAACTAGCGAGTGATGTTTCCAGGTGAGAGACGATGTGATCGGGCAGCGATCCGCTTGGTGTCCAGAGCATTGAGCAAGAGTTGGGTTCTCCAGCTGTCCAACTTCGGGGGACGTGTTGTCCAAAATACTGCGCCGCGCGGCCTCTGCCTCCCTCCTTGGGTTTGAATCAATAGGGCGTGCTTCTGGGTCACCATTCATATCGGCCCCCTCTGACAACGTGGGAACAGGACCAACCAGGCTGGCTACTGGCGAGAGTATACCTGACAGGATGCCCCCCCGTGACGGACGATCCTGATCAATGATTCCCTCAAGGGGGTAAGGGGGTGGTTGTTGGGTCGAAAGTGCAAAGGCAGATTGTTGCGATGGATGGTACAGACGGGTCCTTCCTTGGCCTCTGGCCGGACAACGTACACTGGCTGCTCGGGATTGGGCCGTGCCACTATGATGAACTGCAGGGGTTCACCATCGAGGGGCTAGCTTCCCGTCGGCCTGTCGACAGAAATTCCTTAATAGAACTCTCTCCTCTGGCAACAAGGGTGTGGCACAGGCTGTTCGATTATATTGAGCCTGATCCCAGGCTTGACAGCTTTCAGCCTGTGCTTTCACTTTCGCAAAAGCGTCTCGGAGGGTTTCATAGTGACTTTTGATCCACCCCTCCAAGGTGTGCTTAGGTTGCAGTGGGGACACCTTGTGGATCACATCCGTGATCCACGTGCCTTCCATACAGGATAGTGGGGGGTCAGCCCCGTACTGGCATGGGTGGAGTTGTGAGCCTGGAGCAACCCTGGTAGCTTGGTGTGCTACTGGCAGTGATTTTGAGGGTCCAGGGACCCCAGCAGGCTCAGCAATGTTTGATTAAAGCATTTGCATGCTCCATTCCCTTCATAGGTCCACAGACCCACAAGTCCCGCTGCTGCAGCTGGTGATGTAGGCACCCTGATTTTCAATCCCACCACCTTAACTTGGGCGCTAATAGCCTGTGGCAGCCTGGACAGCAGATTGGCATTTTGGTTACTTGACCCTGGACGACACTTTATGTCAAAGGAGTAATTTGAGAGCTGAGCGACCCACCTCTGCTCGATAGCTCCAAGACAGGGTGTGTTCAGATACACCAATGGTTTATTGTTTGCGAATATGGGGAACTGGGCACTCCACAGGTAGTCCTTGAACCTGTCAGTCACCATCCACTTCAGAGCCAAGAGCTTGAGCTTAAAGGAGCTATAGTTCTGGTTGTTGCGTTTAGAAGCGACGGCTACAGGCTATGGCTAGCATTATGCAATGACCCTCTCCTGCCCGTCTTGCACCTGGGAAAGGACTGCCCCAAGACC
Source organism: Seriola dumerili (assembly GCF_002260705.1). Lineage (NCBI taxonomy): Eukaryota > Metazoa > Chordata > Actinopteri > Carangiformes > Carangidae > Seriola > Seriola dumerili. The sequence goes on from NW_019175423.1 coordinate 345,736, forward strand.
CTCCAAACTTGCGTCTGTGTACAGTTTGAGGGGCAGGGTGAAGTCAGCATAAGCCAATACGGGGGCTGAGAGGAGGGCTGCCTTAAGTTTTTCAAAGGCATCTTGGCAGTCTGCTGTCCAGTTCACAGGAGTGGAGTCTCAGCCAGCAGTACCCTGTAGCAATTTGGTTAAAGGGGCAGCCATGCGGGAAAAGGAGGGGACGAAACGCCAGTAGTACCCCACAAATCCGAGGAAAGAGTGGACTTCTTTTGTAGTAGTGGGCACTGGCCAATCGCGTACAGCTCGAGTTTTCTCCGGGTGAGTGGCCACTCCGCCACAACTGACCACAAGGCCCAGATATTTAACCTCCTGCTGGAAAAGGCGACATTTGCTTGGCTGAAGTTTCAACCCATGGTCAGATGTTGGAATACAACCCCCAGGTGGTCAAGATGAGACGGAAAGTCTGGCGAGTATACAATCACATCGTCTAAGTAGATCAGAAGGGCAGGGTGAAGTCAGCATGGGAGCCCAAACAGCGCTGCATCAAACGTTGAAAGGTCGCTGGGGCATTGCAGAGACCGAACGGCATCCGGGTGAACTGGCAAAGCCCAAGTGCGGTGGCAAACACAGTTTTTTCTTGGTCATCTGGGGCAACCTCAACTTGCCAATAGCCGAAAGCCAGGTCCAGGGTAGAGAACCAGGCGGCCTTCTTCAAGCTGGTCAATGATTCCTTGATGTGGGGTAAAGGGAAAGCATCCTTGTGGGTTATTGAGTTGAGTTTCCTGTAGTCAACACAGAATCGCAAAGTGTCATCATTCTTCCGCACCAAGACTACAGGTGCAGCCCACGGGCTTGAGTTTTCTGTGATTACCCCACTATCAAGCATCCCCTGCAGTAACGTTCTGAGCTCGGCAAACAATTTTGGTGGAACCGGCCTGTTGGGGGTGCTGTCCCAGTGGGAATCTGGTGGTACACAGCCCTTGTGTGTCCAAAGTCCTCGTTGTGGGCCGCAAACACGCTTGTCCACAGCTTAATGTCAAATTGGACTCACTCATGTGTAATATGGGTCACGGAAGGGCCGTCCCTTTACGCAGGGAATAGGGAGCGATTTCCAAGTGAGAGACGACAAGCAAGAGTTTGGTTCTCCAGCTGTCCAACTTCAGGGGCCATGTCGTCCAAAATGCTGTCCATCTTCCAACGCGCTGCGCGGCTTCTGCCTCCCTCCTTAGTCATCTCCGTCTCTGCCCCCGGGAGCCTTGATTGCTCAATTCACCATACCTGTGGACAGAAACACAGCCAGAGAAAACAAAAATCAACATTCTCCCCCTCCCAAAGTCCCAGTTCATTCAATTTCAGTCACAGCTCAGTATTTTCTCTCTCTCTATAGATTACAGTACATAGTGATAGTGGGGCCCTGCGAAACTATCACAACTATTTTGGAGCTGTTCCTATTCCAACATGGAAACTTGACCCTATCAGGTCACTTAAACTCTTCAGTCACGTAGGAAACCTTTGGGAGTAAAGATGTGGTAATTAGTAAGGTGGTTCCAAATCCAATCAAGGGGAGAAAATGGAATCCAAGAATGGCAGTGCAGGAGGCGGAAGCAACGCTCAGGCATACAGAGATTGTGGGTAATGTCCAAATAGGCCGGGGAGGCTTGGGGCTTGGCCCAGGCAAACCGGTGTGGAGTAGAGCAGGTCCAAAGAGAAGAGAAAGCTAGTTGTGGAGCAGGTTCGTTGACAGGAGGAAATATTAAGGAGTGCAAAGGCAGTGGCCCAGGCTAAGCAGGGACAGTGGTTGAATTGGGAAGGTGTAGACAAGAAAAAGCTTAGCTGGAAAGAGCTGTGGAGTATGGGGGAAAGTAGTATTAGATTTTTGATAGGGGCAACATATGATATATTGCCAACTCCCCAGAACCTAAAACTCTGGGTAAATGGAGACCCGCTATGTTCATTGTGTTCAGGTACTGCAACTTTAAAGCACATTTTGTCAGGCTGTAAGGTTAGTCTGTCACAAGGCCAGTATACGTGGTGACATAACCAGGTTTTAAAAAGCTTAGCTGCAGGAATTGAAGATTTACAGAGGCAGGCAAATTTAGGAGGGTCTAAAATAAAGAGAGTTGCAATCAAGTTTGTTCAAGAGGGAGAGAAAGTTAGTAAGACAGCAAGGAGGCAAGGCAGCTTAGAGGATGCTTGTGATTGGGAAATGCAGGTAGATTTAGGAGGAAAGCTTGTTGTTCCCCAGGAAATAGCCAGTACAAAGCTAAGGCCTGACATAGTCTTGTGGTCATGGAGTAGAATGAGAGAATATTTCATAGAGCTGACTGTTCCATGGGAGGCTTCAGTTGTAGAAGCATATGAAAGGAAAAAGCTTAGGTATGTAGAGTTAGGGGCAGAAGCAGAGCAGCGAGGATGGAAAGTTAGGATTTGTCCAGTGGAAGTAGGATGTAGAGGATTTGTAGCAAGACCTGTTGTCTCTTTGGTGAGGGAGTTAGGAGGAAGTGGACAGAGTGTGAGGAAAATAGTAAAGGACATGTCAGATGAGGCAGTAAGATCCAGTCAGTTGATTTGGATGAGAAGAAATAATGGTAGCTGGGGGCCCAGCAGGGGAGCACTTAGGATAGACAGACTCTTAGGAGAAGCAAGGAAGAAATCCAGGAAGAGGAAGTGTTTTTAAGTGGGGGGTGTGGCCTGTGTGAGCCTCTTTGAGACCATGCGGTTAATCCAGGTGAGTTGGCCTGTATTGTTTGTTTGTATTGTTTTGAAGTGGTTTGTAGTGTGTCTTTGACTGTTTAGGTGAGTTTGTTTGTTTTAGGTGAGTTGTATGGTGAGTTGTAGTGTCTTGGAGAGTGGGGGAGTAGGGGGAGGTAGAGCTCAGCCTAATCCGGTGGGGGAGAGTTTAGCCTAACAAGGCATCTCTCCCTGACTCTACCTCCCTCATTCAAACTGGCCACCACTTTCTGGAAAAAAAAAAACAAACAAAAAAACATCTAGTCCTACACAACAGAACAGAACTGTTTACACAGCAAATTTCTGGAGTTCAAAAATCTGGAGTTAAACAAAAAAGTGTTAAAGTGTTAGATTTTGGGAGTTTTTTCTCTACATTCAACTACGGCTTGTGTTCAGGGTAACTCTTTGGTGGAGTAATATTTCGGTGTTCATTCACTGGGTGTTGAGGAGCCTGATTCAACACTACACCTGAGTTAATGTGCAGCTTTGTCGCCGTGCTCCACCCAGTCTTCTTCACTTTGGACTTCACCGTGACTCTTGAGCCAGGTAAAAGTGTGGTTTTACTCCTCAAAAGTACGTTATATCAGGCTGTGCAGGACTTTAAAATGACAATAAGCTGTATATTAACGTTAATTTGTATATTTTGTCTTAGACTTTGATGACCGAACTTTCTAGCAGCTAGCTGCTGAAGATTGCCCCAGTGTCGGGACTCGTGAGCCAGGTAAAAGTGCCATTTTACTCCTCAAACTAACGTTATAGTAGGCTTCCATCAGTATAACAACGACACATTTGTATGTTTTGTCATAGACTGATTTTGCGAGGCCAGACTTGTTAGCTAGCGAGCTAGCGTTCGGGAAAACGTTAAATTCAACAGCCAACTTACTATGCCATGCATAATCTCATGAAGTGGTGTGAAGTAACCCTACCGTATATGGCAGTTTATGTATTTGTTAACTTTTGATTGTATGTGCCCTGTAATCTAAGGTTGTTACTGTATTTGTGGTCCTCAGATTTTACACCACTGCAGCAAGATGGTGAAGGATCTTCCTCCCTAAGTCTAACAGATACGTTGTCCCTCTCAAGCAGTCTGAGCAGTGTATCAAGTGATGCTGGATCTCAAATGATTCAGCCTGTCATGGACAGCACCTGCGCAAGAAATGTAATCTTATAACTTGCATACTCTGCTTTTAAGTTGGCCTTTCTTCAAAGTCCAGCTTAATTAATGTCTTAATTTTGTTATTAATTGTTCTGTATTTTAGGCAGTGGAGCGAATTCTCACTTCTAAGTCTGCAGGCATGACTGTGATCAAAGAGTATGAAGAGACCGGGAGTTTGAAAGATTCCACCCGGCGTTTAATGGTGAACATCATTGTGGCTCACATGCGTGAAAAGGAAGGGTAAGATGCTTGATGTCAATAACATCAAATTCACATTTGTAGACGGGGCAAGAATATTATCATAAACAATACTTTTGCTTTTGCAGGAGATTTGTAAACAAGGCGACAAAGGAGTTTCATGCTCTTGGGATTGTGTCGCTCTTCCCATCTTTGAAAGACCCATACTCAAAAAAGGGATATGTGAGTTTGAAATGTAACCATGGCGTGAAATAATGATGGCTGTTACATTTTCGTTTGTTGATCATTTGTGTCTAAGCATCATACATGCACTAAGGCTGTCAAAAACTTGATATTGTCTGCACTCTAACCAGAAGTACTCATTCACTTTCAGGAACATTTCTATGACATTCAGAGCAACAAAGGCTTTCTTGAATGGTGTGTCAAGACTGTGCAGCGTCAGTCCAGAACCACATCTACATCCCAAAACAGGGTGGAGCTAAAAGGGGGTCCCACATCATCAAGAATACTCGGCTCCATAGATGACCAGCACACAGGAGATGAATGTATGGAGGCCATGTCTCTTCTTCACCACACTGATCGTGACTTAGTCTTCCAGAAGATGAAGGAGACATTCCAACATCGTCAACAGATGCTCCATGACCCACAGCAATCAGCAGATATTCTTCAAATGTTTCCTCGTTTCTTGGACACGAAGGGACTGGTAGGCAAAAAATGTGAATTTAAACAAACATTTGTGAAAATATGTGATTTTACTTTCAGCGATTGTAACAGTAGTCCTTCCTTTTTGTATTAGATTTTGCACGACTTCTTGTTGATGTTTGGAGCAGAGACTGCTTCCAGGTTCCTGGGAAAATGGGAGACCGGTTTTAAAAACAAGGTCATCCAAGAGGCCACGATGCTCAGACAGATGGCTCTGCTGAAAAAACTGCTAACATCTGCCCTGAATGAAGAACCCAACACTGCAGAAGAGCCAGGTAGTATTGCAACAAAAAAAAAACAGCTTGCACCTTTATCCTGCCTTTTTAATAATAAACAACTATTAACATTACATTTAAATTACACATTGACATTTTACTACAAAAACGGGTGACTAAATGTAACTTCAGCTGGACCTTGACATACAACTTTATAATCCTGTCTGACAGTATAATCTACAGTGTGCTGTGTATCATTTTGCACAAGTTTGTAATGGCTGGTCCACTCTGAGCAGTGAGGTTTAAGAGTTTAGATGAATAGCAGAAGACAAAAAGTAGCCCTGTCATCCACAAGGTAGAAATGTGAAGGCAGACATTCTTAAGTTAACTGTGTTATTTACACTGTCTGCAGAGTGGGACAGTGACATGGCCTCTCTTCTTGTCCACCTGCATCTTCTCACTCCACAACCAGCTGGAAGGAAGAGGCCAAAGAAGATCAGTGTTGGAGAGGCAACAGATCATCTCGTGAAATTTCAAAAGGTTTGTGAAGAAGACAGTACAATATAATTCCAAATATTGTCTATGCAACATTTGTTAAATTGATGGCTCATATGTAGATGTTTGTCTTTGTGTTTCAGTCCTGCCAGAGCCTGGAGGATCACCTAATGAGCACTGAAGGAAACCCTCAGCCATATCTTCTGGCCTTGGGGACTTCAAAGGCACAGGTTTCCAGCTTCTACATAGTCTTGGATAGAAAGCTTCTTCCATGCCAGTCTTGTACATCCCTGGGTGCATTTGACGAGTTGTTCAAGTCCCACTTTGTTTTCAGTGTGAAATATGATGATGCTCTGGCCAGTCTGTACACGTTTTTACAAACTACTCTGTACAACATTGACATAGGTACAACAGAAGAAACTCCAAGAGTCAAAGAGCTGAGAGCAAAGCTGTTGAACAAGCAGTAATTAGCTTATCCAGCAAAAATGCTCAGATGTTTCCTTTGTGCTTCATCCTTTGCTACAGCTTTACTTTTGTTCAGGCACCTCAAACTAATTCATGGGATGTACCCTGGGAAAGATTTGAGACTAAAATGTGGTCAAGTAGGATGTTGCTTGCAATTTTCAAGTTATTCTGGATTTAGAAGACACTTGATTAATATACATGCTTCAAGTGATAACACCTGTGTGCCTCCTGAGACCCCCTCTAGCCATGACAGCCAACAGCACAATAATTCTCAGTTCTTAAATAATGAAACACCCTCTACTTCATCCCAAATTATTGAGGCAGTTCTTTCAGTGTCAACTCACAACAAAGATATGTGTGCCTCCATTATAGCCAAACTTTTGGGAAGTGGAGTACCAAATACTGTAGTTCTTTCTACCATTGAGAATTTAGAGGAATTTGTGGGAGATTTGCAGTCTAACATTCAGGACCAAGTGTTAAACTTACTCCCAACTGACAACCCCTCCAGATCAGCCATAGAAGATTTATTTAAAAGTATGGACAACCCTTTTAGTCAACTGAATTCTGATAGCAAATGGAAGAAATATTTCAGGGAAAAATGGGATATAGTACAGCCAGTTGAACTGCGCCTAGGAGTAAGGTATGATTCCAGAATGAAAAACAATCCTGGACACTATGAGCAGGTTCCAGTTATTGACAAGTTCATATATGTTCCAATTGAAAACACTCCAGTTCATTTTCAAGAATGAAAATATTTGTGAGATGGTGCAAACATGTGCACGGAGTGACAAATATGAGGACTTCTGTGATGGAAGCTACTTCAAAAATCATCCTTTGTTTTCAAGTAGTAAGTTTGCCCTCCAAATCCAGTTGTATTATGATGAATTTGAGTGTGCAAATCCTCTTGGCTCAAAAAAAGGTATACATAAAGTTGGCTGCCTTTACTTCATCCTTCAAAATCTTTCCCCCAGGGTGAATTTGGCCTTAATGAACATTCATCTGGTGTCACTGTTTCATGGACAAGATGTTAAAAAATACGGGATTGATGAAATATTGCAACCCTTAGTAAAGGACTTGAAAATATTGGAGACTTCTGGGGTTGCTGTTCCATTTGCTGAGGTTTCTGTATATGGTACACTTGCACAAATTACTGGTGATAACTTGGGTATACATGGCATTCTTGGGTTCTTGGAGTCATTTAGTGCAAATTATTTCTGTAGATTTTGCTTAACTGATAAATCTTCAGCTCAGTCAGTTTTCTCAGAAGATGACCCACGTGTGACTTTAAGATCACCAGTTCTGAATGATCAACATTATACTAATTTGGTAGATGATCCTACATTAACCTCTTCATTTGGCATCAAGAGAAAGAGCATACTTAATACATTGCAATATTTCAATATTGCTGAAAATGATGCTGTTGATATCATGCACGATATTTTGGAAGGGGTTGGTCAATATGAGGTCAAATTACTATTTCTGTATTTGATTGATCATTTCATCTCTAAAGAAAGCTTGAACCCTTTAAAACCGAGTGTGTCGTCGGCGACACATTTGCGCAGGCGCACTTTGGCTTGCCCTAACTCGCCCTTAAACGGTTTAGGCAATCGGAAAAATTCCAACGGTTTCTGAAAGCTAAAACCTTGTGCTTTATATGCATATAGGTCTCATTACGGTAATTTCACTCCCGTTAAATATAAGCCCGGGAAAGTCCCTGTCTTTACCAGCTGATACAGAGATAACAGAGTGGAGAAATACAGCTAAGTTTTTATTGAAAATGTTAGCAAGACGGTCCTCCCGTGTAACAAAACCTCCGCGGAGGTTCGTGAGGACGAAGGAGCAACCGAAGGAGCAACTTCTGGCGCAAAAAGGTAACGTTAGCCGAGTTGAATTTCCAAGCTGTATTTCTGAATGAATGAAGCCTTCTAACTTTTTTCTATCTAGTTTTTACTTTCTTTACGTTATTGTATGTGTAAATCGATGCTTGTGTTGCGTGGTGACTTTATTTAGCGTAGATAGCGTACACAGCGTAGTAGTGTGTAGTGTAGTAGTAGTGTTGTAGCGTAGCGTAGTGTAGTGTAGTATGTGTGTATTTGTACTTTTTATGGATAAATGTGCGCTTCATGCACTATGAAATATTTGTTTGGTGACTTTTTAAAATAGTGCAACGTTACGTTACCAAGTCTTGTTTGTGTAACAAATTATTCTGTGTATGTTATTATATGCACATGTCCACCACATTTTTATGTTTTGATGAGCTATTAGATAATTGAATTTGATGAATAAAGTTTAATCTAACTATCTATCTATCTAATCTATCTATCTATCTATCTATCTAATCTATCTATCTATCAGGTACGAGCTCACATTCAGGGCCGTGAGGAGAAACCGTATCGATGCTGGAGGCTCCGGTGATGGTGTTAGAGATCGTAGGCAAGAGAATCCTATGACGTCAGCCGATTACAGGGAGGTGCTTACTGCGCACCTCTTGGATGAGTTGATGTGAAAAATGGCCACAGAAGACGCCAGGTAACAAACATCTGCCTGTCCCCACATAGCAGCGGCCACACAAAATCTAACAGAGCCAGCATGGGGCGACGGCGCTGCAAGCTCTGAAAAAAGAGCGCTGGCCTGCAGTGTCAGGGATGTGGTGTGGGCTGTGACTGGCAGCAGAGAGGAACTGCATACTGGCACCAACCAAGATCTTTGAGTCTGCAGCCAGAGAGAGTAGATTTCCTGTGTGGGAAGAGCCTATAGTTTTATTTTTATGGCCTGTTTTGCACTATAAATTTATTGTAAGTTTACAAATTGTATTGTAAATTGTTTTATACTTTCAAATTTCACATTTAAGATGGAAACGTCTAATTCATGTACAGTTTCAGTGTTTTTTCTTTACTAAAACTCTCCAGATTATATATTCTGTGTCCCTTTGTTTCTCCTTCATTTTAACCTGTTTTTCAGTAGTTTTAAGCATGCAGTAAATTGAAAATAACTTCCAGATATTGAAAGTTCCAAGTGTTCTGGAAAAATGGACCAAATGCACTCAACAAGGACATTTTTTGACCCTTTTTATAGTCAAAATAAGCTCAAAACATCCAGGTGGACATTTTGAGGCTCACGCTTTAAAGGCGTTCAGAAAATAGACTGTATGCTTTTGATTATGGCTATCTGGAAAAGAAAAACAAACCAACAAATATAAACTTTGACTGTGGAGGAAATGGATTAGGGTTAAATGCATCACAAACACTGTGTTTGGTCACAAACATACCTTTGATATTTGGTGACCTGGTACCAGAGGATGACTTGCACTGGCATTTGTTGTTCTTGTTGCTAAACATTATAAACATTGTGTTCTCATACTCCATCACAGAAGGTATGACTGTGTATTTGAAGCACCGGATTATTGAACATCACCAACTCTTNTATTCTTGAGTCTATAAGGTAACAATAATATAATAATAAGATAACCTTGTTTGAACTGTGAAATGGGTTTGGCTAAAAGAAAATTTTGGTTTTGTCTATACTACTAGGTACTTATACTATACTGGGTTAAATAGAATTGCATTACTAGAAAGAGAAATAAATAAGAAATAAATAATAAAATAAAATTTTATAAAATTTTCATTGACTAAAATGTCATCAGTTTTCGTCGACTAAAACTAGACTAAAATAGTCGTGCATGATTCTGACTAAAATAAGACTAAAATGCTCAGACTTTTAGTCGACTAAAACTTGACTAGACTAAAAAGAGTATGAACGTGACTAAAACTAATAAAAACTAAAATGACAGCTTGACACAAAGACTAGACTAAAACTAAAATTAAAACAGGCCGCCAAAAACAACACTAGTGTGGAGTTGAATATCATGTTGGCCTCTTTGTTTGCACAGGCACTGATGAAAACATGCCGGTGTTCAGCAAAATAGTCTCTATCATTTTGCATTATGGTAAAGTTGTTTTTGTTTTGGTCGAGCATGAAACTTGTTTCCATGATCATTTCCATGCTTTTCAAATAAGTGAAAACATCCCTAACAAGGTACTGGTTCTGGAAATGGATAGATTAAGACATTTCAAATCTTTTGATGCTCAAATGTCCTATGGGTGTTATTCACATTTATATGTTGTGTCAGAGGGTTGTGTTATTTAATGGATCAACATTGCTGGCGTAATAGCTACTGGTAGATGGAATTCACACACACACACACACACACACACACACACACACTCACTCACACACACTGTTTTTGTACTGTTTGTACTGTTTTGTACTTTGCAAGTTTGAAGTCTACCTCATGTTATTCCTGCATTATAGGAATCTTGTCAGACATTTGTATTTATATGTCTGTACATTTACATACAATGTTTGCACTTTGTCACTTTTTCTTTGTGGTTTGCTGTAACATGTTGTACAACACAGTTTATGATACAAAATGTCAAAACATGCAATTTAAAATAAAAATGTGTGACAATCAATGTTTTTTGTTGTTGGTTTTGTAGTAATTTTTAACATATATTTAAGTTTTGACTGTTAACACCATAAAAGAGTTCACATTAAAATTAACTCCGGGTGAGAGTTGCATTTTACCCCAAATGGGAGTAGTTTTTTAACTCCCACAAGTGTTCAATTTTAACTCCAGAAAAGAGTTACTTTAACTTTTCCCTGGATTACATTCGACGGTCTCACATGTACACTCAAATGTAGTTGATATAAACTCCCAGAGAGTTTATTCCAAAGGCCAGAATTTGCTGTGTAGGGGAGTTTTTGTTCGCTGAATCTGCTAGTGTGTTTTGTCCTAGTTGATGATAGTGTTGTTTGTGGTAGCATAGGCAAGATAAAGGAGAAAATAGTTGTGGTGTGAGGAGCAGTGATGGCTGGCATTAGGGGAGTGACTCTGGGACGCCAGTTATCACTGTCTAGCCTCCTGGAGGTGTCGTGGGATCAACTAGACGAAACACTGGTGAAAGGAGGTTCCCACCTGATGACCCCAAAGACATGTTAGTTATCACTGCTCATTAGTCTGTATAGCTAAATTAATAGTTATCAAAGGACTTAGGATGTTAAGCTTAGAGAGCTATTCACTGAGTCTTGGGTCCATTTTCTGTAGCACAAGTTTCTTGTATTTACCTTAAACTTTTGTGTCTAGCTGTTTAACTTTTGACATGAACAATGTTTTCATTTTCATAGATTCTGTATTTTTCAGTTAGGAAGCAGGAGAAAAATTTGTTAGGTTAAGTTATCGAGCAGAAGATGGTCAGCATGTACAAACAAGGTGCCGAACCTCCACAGAGCTCTATAGACATTGAGTTTCTCACCTAATCAGTTTATGACATCCTCCCAAACCCACCCAACCTGCATATCTGTAGCATGGTGACCACTCCCACTTGCTACCTGTGGCAGAAGAAGAGCACCCTGGAGTATATCCTCAGCCGCTGGTGTTGGGAGAAGGGCTGATGTCACAACCAGGTGCTAAGGTCATTGGTGGATACAATCAATACAGCGATTCACTGCAGCAAGAATTAGCATGCTCCCAAACAATCCACCAACTTCATTAGAGCTGGGGAGAAGGCACAGTATCAGCACAGCTCCTCTGGAGGGCTTTTTACCTCCACTCAGGACTAGCATCTCCAGTTGACCGAGGAAGGCAGCTCAAGCTCCGGGGAAACATTGTGACCACTTTGCTCTGTCCAGATACGGCATGTAAAAACCAAGTTGTCCTGCTGTAACTTACTATCACTGGGGCAAAGTAAATAGAAGAGGCCAATGAGCAGAAAAGGGCTAAAAACGAGTGCAGTGGAAAAGGCAGGAGAGCCATGGCTTTGCTGGCCATTCCCTATGGCGAAAAACTCACTCTCCTTGGTGTAAAAGGACTGCAGTGCAGAAAAGCCACCACTAACATTCTGGAGGCTACAGAAAAAGGCGTCAATGTGGCTCTGGATCCAGAGGGGGGAGCCATGGATTGCACCACTTGGACGCAAGTGAGAGGTTGATCACCGCTGGCTGGGTGGCCTGGGTCAGGGAGTGACCCAAAACACCCTATTTATCACTGAAGACATGTCCAAGTAGCACCAGAAGGTGTATTCAAACTTTTGCAGAAAAGCAATATCAGACACAAGTTATATGTCTTAATCTGCAGGCGATCTTTATACACACTGGTATGTCAGTGACAATTTGTAAGTTGGAATATCACATTCATGTTTAGTTCAGTTTAGTTTAGTAGTAAGTGAGGGATCAGGGGTGTATTCAGTTTCTTTCCTCTGTCTCATTTCCTACCACTTGTCTCCTCAAAGGGAGGAAATGAGGAGGAGGACAGAGGAAGGGGGAGTGATGGGAAGAATAAAGGAATGAAAGAAAGTAGGATGGTGGGAGGGAAAGTAGAGGGTATGGAAATAAAGGAGGTAGGGAATGAAAAGAAGAAATAGATAATGAAATGAGAGGGGAATCAGGTGGGAATTGAGGGAGGAGGTAAGGAAAGAAGTATGGAAGGAAATGAGGAGTAAGTGCAGGGATAAAGTAAGGAAGAAAATAAGGAGGAAGTGAACCAAAAGAAGAAGAAAGGAAGGAAACAACAAGGTAGGGAAGGAAAGAAGTAGGAAAGGAAGGAAAAGATTGCATAGGGAGCCAAATGAGGAGAAGGAAGGAAATGAGGAGGGTAGAAAAAGAAAAGGTGAGGTATGGAAGGAAAGAAGGAGGTAGTAAAGAAAGGGAGAAGGTAAGGAAGGAATCATTAGGTATGACAGGAAGGGAGGAAGTAAGAAAGGAGATGGTAAAGGGGAGTGAAATGAGCTAGTTAAGAAAGTGATAGGATAAGGAAATAAATCAGGAGGTAGGGAAGGAAAAGAAAGAAAGAAAGAAGAAAACAGAAGAAGAGATTGGATGGTAAATCATATTCATGTTTAGTTCAATTTAGAATAGTAATGTATTTGTTTGGGACTATTTTCCACAGGGGATTAATCCACATTTGGTGCTCTGGTGAGTATTTGACCAGCAACACAGTTTTGGGACTGACTACAACTGACTACAGTATGTACTTATGGCTGTGTTACACATTATATTTAATGTCATATCTACTGTCTCTTTGACCTGGAGCACCAGGAAGCTGCACTGTTGGTTTTGTACATAGATAATTTCTGCACATATACTTATTTCTCAGCTTTAGACACAGGAGGATCAGTTTGTTGTTGGGTTGAGTCATTTCATGTGACTAATGTGAAGGATCATTTTGTCAAAACTCTTGCACCAGGGGGCACCCCAGTGGTTCACCTAGTAGAGAACATACCACTTAGGCTCAGTCATTATTGCAGCAGCCTTTGGTTTGAGTCCAGCCCATAGCACTTTGCTGCATGTCATCCCCTCTCTCTCCCCAACCTTCCTGTCACTCTCTCCCTGTCCCAATCCAATTAAAGGCAAAAACCACCCAAAAAATATCTCTGAAGAAAAAACAAAAAAATAGAAACCTCTGACACCTGCCAGGTGGAGGAAAGAGTTCACTTCCTCTAAATATACACACATGACACAAACACACATACACAGATGTATTCTGTATAAAGCATTAATTCTCAGTCTGAGTTTCATTTCTCATTTCTCTGAACTGAGGCAGAGTGAAGCTTTAACTGTGTCAGTGCAGTAGCAGCAGTAGCAGCAGCAGCTCTCTGGTAAGTTTCTCCATCTTTCCTCCATCACAGTATTAGAGGAATCACAGCAGAGGCAGATAGTTGAAATAATTGGCTGGAACACACCACAACTGTCATGTCCTTCATCAACTTAATGATTTTAATAAAGAATTACTTTTTTCAAAGGGGAACAAGACAGATTTTTTTTTAATTTCCCACAAGAGTTATTCATTTCTATGTGCTGTTGACTTTTTCTTTCCTATCCAGACTAACATGAAATGAATGAATCATTTCTCATGCCTACTTCACTGGTTAATCCTTAAATCATACTGCAATATAAATCATATATGCACACCTACACTATAAATAAAATAACACAGCACCTTTTATGTTGAAATTTTAATTTATGCAATTTAATTTTTACTCCAATAATGTAATAATATTTCCTTATTATAGCCATAATTCTGTCATAATCACATCATTATTATTATAGATACTGTTCTATATAATAAAGGTCTCCAACAGGTGGGTCCTGAGCTACCAGTAACCAACCCCCTGTTTTAGAGAAGCTCACCCAAAGGTTCAGAGAATATAGTCTGTACAAACCATGGATGTGTGGGTCAGACTTAAAGAAACACACCTTCACTCTTCAACACCAAATCATTATTTGTCAGTGGTTAGTCAAATGACTTATGCTATCAAGTTTTTTTCAACATCAGATCTGCTGCTGCCAACATGCAGTGTAGTGGAAAACTTTAGTGTGATTGTATTTGTAACTTGTCCTCTTATTGAAATGGGAAAAATTAAATCCATCATAATTGTTGCTCTCATGTAATCTCATTTTAAAGTCTTTGTAGTTGATAGGATGTTCCAGTTAGAGCTGAACTGTTCTTGACTGTGATAAAGGAGTAGTTCTTTATCTGAATTCCCCCATTCCCAACATTCAATAATTCTGGACGGATACTCCCACATTCTTGTTTGCCATAGTACAAGAGACAGGATTGTTCTCAAACTTGTTGAATGATTCTATATTTCTGATTTGATTTGGAGATCAGTTTGACTATTTTGATACAATATGTGAATAAATGTGACCAGTAAGACATGAGGAGCTCTCAGCCACTTTGAGTTTGTCAGAGTAGTGCTCAGAGCGGAAAAGGTTGGAGACCCCTACTTTAGATTATTATTATTATACATTACATTACATTATACATTTACCTCTCCTTTTCCACAACTCCTCCAACCTGAAATAGCACCCCTACGACAGCCGGCATGCCAGACATATTATTGTTATGGTTACAATAATAAACACGTGGACTGCACCGATAGTGGCATAACTACCTTTGTCACCATGGTTACTATAATAACGGTCATGGCTTGGTTATGTTTAAGAAAAGATCATGATTTGGGTTAAAAAAGTACTTCCTCAACATGAGACGAACTTTATTTCCATGGTTACAATATAAACTGCTGGTTTCACATGCAAATCGAACACCGTTCGTCTGTGTCATATTCATTCATCCAACACAATCTCCTCCTGATGTGGACTTTGTCTCTCCTTATACTACGCCACTGCACTTTTCCCTTTGCTCCTGTCATAATTACTACAACCACTAGATGTCACCTAGCAACAAAACCTAACTATGGGTCATAATAACGTGCCGCACAGACGACCTATGGGCTTGTTTTTTCCGGAGGACAGTCTCCTACCTTTATTACCACCTTTATTTCCACTGCATGTCTGCCACGCTCTCTGGCTGAAATAAACGGTTTGATTGATCTGTGTTTGGTGTTTGATTAGTGTGGATCATCATATGAACAAGATGAGGAACTCGGTGCTGCTCATTGTGCTCCTGCTGCAGCTGCCAGTCACCACCACAAAGGGAGGACACTGGGAGGACTACAAATATGGCCTCCAAAACTCAGAGAAGGACAAGAACCAGTTCTGCTGCTCATGGAAATGCCTCCTGTTCACCGTGCAATGGCCCGGAGGCTTCTGTCAGGTGAGCTTCTTCATCATCATCATCATCATCATCATCATCATGAACACTGATTATTAACTCAGAAGATGAGATTAATTCATGTGGAGTAAAAGAGGTTAAAGTCTTCAGATCAGATTTGAGGGATCGGGGGTGTGTTCAGCTTCTTTCGTGACAGGAGTGACCGGAAGAACAAAGCAATGACAGAAAGGAGGATGGTGGGAAGGAAAGTAGAGGGTATGGAAGTAAAGGAGTTAGGGAATTAAAAGAGAACATAGAGAAGGAAGTGAGAGGGGAATCAGGTGGGAATTCAGGGAGGAGGTAAGGAAAGAAGTATGGAAAGGAAATGGGGAGTTAGTGCAGTAGGGAGAAGGTAAGGAAGGAATCATTAGGTATGACAGGAGGAAGGAGGCAAGAAAGGGATGGTAAAGGGAAGGGAAGGAAGGAAATGAGCTAGTGAAGAAAGATAAGGGATCAGGAAATAAATCAGGAGGTAGGGAAGGAAAAGAGGAGAAAGAAAGAAAGAGAGATGCAAAATAATGAAAGAGAATATAGTGAACAGAAGAGATAGGGAAGTAAATGAGGATGTAAGAAATGAAGGGGTAAAGGAGGAAATTAGGTGGTGGGAATGATAGAGAAGGTAGTGAGGGAAAGGAGGGGGGAAGGAAGGACAAGAGGAGGTTGTGAACTGAAGGGTATGGAGGGAAATCTTTAGGTAGGGAAGGAAAGAAGGAGGCAAGAAAGGTGTAGCGTTAACGCCATAATTTAGAATTTACTCTCGTTGAAATGGGGCACCAGTCCTCTGGGAGGACAACAATGAATTACTTCATTGACAAATTTATCAATCTCATATCAGAAACCGTGACTTCTCGATTCAATGGATCTCCAGTCTCTATGTCAAAAGAACACAACAGGACAACAGCTGGGTGTAAATAAAGGCGTTTATTAACTAAACTGCTATCTACAGAGTAAATGCAAGGTTTTATAATCATAAAGATGAAATTAATAATGAAATGAGCGATGTGTTGAGTTGGCAATGATGGGAGAGAATATGTTAGGGCTATACACTATGGCTATACAACTAATGATACTGTGTCTACGAATGAGATTTGATGATTAAATATTGCTATATTTTGACATCAATCCTGTTGGGTCTGAGCTCTACCTCATGAGCTGGACACCAAATATGTTGGATTTTGGTTGTCTATCAATTTATCGGCTATCATAAATTAAGAAAAATATTAATATTAAAAATATTAATGTTAAATAATAACTTTAAAATTAATTAAATTCCTCGGGGCCCCAGCCTACACTAATAGGCAAAATAGCCAATATGGTTTCAGTCTCAATTTATTACCATTAATCTGGAACTCTGATTAACAATTAGAGTTTACTAACTATAACCAAATTACCATATCAACAGTAAGTTAAAGTTGAAGGATTGGAATTCTATAAAGTAGAGGTTGGCAATATTCACGCTTGTGCAACATTAAACACACCAGTAGTTATACTTAAAGGCATTTATTTACAATGGAGCAGAGTAAAACACAATGTCTAATCTAGTATATACAGGTGTGTGTATGTGTGTGTGTAGGGGTATGTGT